>NC_051212.1:28043776-28343776 GCF_015220715.1 Pygocentrus nattereri
GGCTGATAGATTTGGGCAAAATGTCGAATTGCAATTTTTCTGACCAATATTGTGATTGGGATTTAATTGTTATTATTTTCTGCACATTAAACTTCAGCAAGAAGACCAGAATATTGACCCTTTCAAATTGCAATTTCAATGTGAAACAATACATCATTCATTACTATTCCTGGAATGTATTACCACTGGCATTTTGGGGTCAGTTGATCTAATTTTTGTGATCTGTTCATTTATACTACCTTGTACAAGAACAGCTGCTAAACAAATATGATTATGGGGGGCTGTGGTGATCAATGCATTCAGTTTCAAGAAGAAAAAACATATTTTGTTCTCATTTTTGAAAAAGTTTGACTATTGGGGTAAAAATCCCCAGACATACTTTATCAAAATATTACTTTGTTAGATTTTCATCATAGGATTTTCAATAGTTAGCTAGCATTAGCATTACATGTTAGCCACAGTGATTGACAGCTGCCAATTTGGCAGCATTTCTTGCCATCCTCTTGGAGATGAGTTCATATGTGAGATTTACAGCTCAGCACAGTTACAACCACACCTGATCTGTTTTGTCATGTTTATTATTTACACTTACCAATGAAATGTTGATGGTGGAAAAATATACACAGAATGTTGAAAACTACTGCTTTGAAATTATTTATATTGTTAATGTTATTACTGAGAATATGAATGAACAATATTTCTTAATATTAAGAACAAGAATAATACAAACCATTGAATTTACAGTATTATTATGCACTTCCTCTAACGGAGTGTAGGTTTATTCATCATGTACATGTTAAACTCATTCACAGACGTCGATCAGCTTTACAGTAAATAGACACTGTTTATAGGGAGGACCTTTACCTTACTTTTCCCTACTACTGATTACAGCATTCTTTAGACTGACTAAAAAAAACTAATGGTGTTCCCTGTTAGGACCATGATAAAGAAACCCATTGAGCAACTCTCCATTCTGCATATACAGCTACAGTGATGCCAATTCTAACTCTAAATGAGTTCCACACCATGTGCATGATTATGAAACAGCCCAGCTCAAGGAGAGTTTCTATACAAACTGTCATTCTCAGCCTATATATATATATATATATATATATATATATATATATATATATATATATATATATATATATATATATATATATATATATATATATTATGTACTCAACAAAAATATAAACGCAACACTTTTGATTTTTCATGAGCTGAACTCAAAGATCTAAGACTTTTTCCATGTACACAAAATGCCTTTTTCTCTCAAATATTGTTCACAAATGTGTCTAAATCTGTGTTAGTGAGCACCTCTCCTTTGCCGAGATAATCCATCCACCTCACAGGTGTGGCACATCAACAGGCTGATTAGAGAGCATGATTATTGCACAGGTGTGCCTTAGGCTGGCCACAATTGTGAACAATATTTGAGAGAAAAAGGCATTTTGTGTACATGGAAAAAGTCTTAGATCTTTGAGTTCAGCTCATGAAAAATGGGAGCAAAAGTGTTCAGTGTATATATATATACAGTGAGTCCAAGAAGTATTTGATCCCTTGCTGATTTTCTTCGTTGGCCCACTAATAAAGACATGATCATTCTATACTTTTAATGGTAGATGTATTCTTACATGGAGAGACAGAATATTAAAAAGAAAATCCAGAAAATAAATCTAAGGAATATATATTAATTGATTTGTATTTCATGGAGTGAAATAAGTATTTGATCCCTTAGTATTCATTAGCAGTTCTGGCTTTTACAGACCAGTTAGACACTCCCAATCAACTTGTTACCTGACCTGAAGCCACCTGTTCTCACTAATCACTTGTGTGAAAAACGCCTGTCCACAGAATCAGACAGATCACACAGATTTCAAGTCTCCAACATGGGTAAAACCAAAGAGCTGTCACAGGACCTCAGAGTCAGAATTGTTGACCTTCACAAAGCTGGAATGGGCTACAAAAAGATTAGTAAGGTGTTGGATGTGAAAGTAACAACTATTGGTGCAATTATCAGAAAGTTTAAAGAGTATAACATGACAATCAACAGACCTCGGCCCGGTGCTCCAAAGAAGATTTCGCCTCGTGGGGTGGCAATGATGCTGAGAACGGTCAGAAATCGTCCTGCAACCACTCGGCAGGAGTTAGCAAATGACCTGAAGGCAGCTGGGACCACAGTTTGCAAGGAAACAATTGGCAACACTTTGCGCAACAATGGATTCACATCCTGCAGTGCCCGAAAGGTACCCCTGCTGAAGGGAGCACATGTGGAGGCGCGCCTCAAGTATGCCAATGATCATTTGAAAGATGAACCAAGTTATTGGGAGAAGGTTTTGTGGTCAGACGAGACCAAAATTGAACTTTTTGGCCTCAACTCCACCCGCCATGTGTGGAGGAAGAAAAATGCTGCCTATGACCCCAAGAACACTGTGCCCACCGTCAAGCATGGAGGTGGAAGCATAATGTTTTGGGGGTGTTTCTCTGCCAAGGGTACAGGGCTACTTCACCGCATCACTGGGAAGATGGATGGAGCCATGTACCGCACGATCCTGAGGGACAACCTCCTCCCCTCTGCCAGGGATCTGAAAATGGGCCGTGGTTGGGTCTTCCAACATGATAACGACCCTAAACATACAGCAAAGGCAACAAAGGATTGGCTCAAGAAAAATCACATTAAGGTCATGGAGTGGCCCAGCCAGTCGCCAGACCTCAATCCGATCGAAAATCTATGGAGGGAGCTGAAGGTCAGAGTTGCCAAGCGACAGCCCACCAACCTTCGTGATTTAGAGAGGATCTGCAAAGAAGAGTGGGCCAAAATTCCCCCTGGTGTGTGTGCTAAACTTGTGGTTAACTACAACAAACGTCTCACCGCTGTGCTTGCAAACAAAGGCTTTGCCACTAAGTATTGAGTGTGTTTGGCAAGAGGGATCAAATACTTATTTTCCTCATTGAAATACAAATTAATTAAAATATATTCTTTAAAATTATATTCTGGATTTTTGTCTTGATATTCTGTCTCTCCATGTTAGAATATATCTACCATTAAAAGTGCAGAAGGATAGTGTCTTTATTAGTGGGCAAACAAAGAAAATCAGCAAGGGATCAAATACTTCTTGGACTCACTGTATATATATATATATATATATATACACACACACACACACACACACACACACACACACACACACACACACACACACACACACTCCATATGTCTTTTGACTCATTTATTTCAAAGGCATTGAACATGCCCTGGAGTTCAATACAGTGCATCATACAAAAATAGATAAGGTTAATATGCCTGCATCAGGGGAAATATTGTGAGGCTAACTGAGAATAAGTTATTGAAATCAGGGGCAGATTACCGGTCAGGTCTAATGGATGTGCCCGGGGGTCCTGTTACAAGAGGGCCCTTGACCAGCACAGATTTACAGTTACATGCAAAAGTTTGATGCTTCTGATCAAATTCCATGTTTTGTTGATTTTCTAAGAGAAAATTAAAACATTCCTGCACAATTTCCTTTTTGAATGGGTTCTATATAAACACCTGATAGAGTATTGTTACAAGCTTGACAACACACACTTTAAAAAGATGATTCTTCGAGGGTTCTTTAGTAAAGAAAAGGGTACTATACAGTACCTTGAACACTCAAAGAACTCTTTGGATGATTGAAGGATTCGTTACATGGTAAAATGGTTCTTCAGATTGATGGAGAATGTGCTGAAAATGGTTCTATATAGATTATTTTTTGAACAGGGTTCTATATAACATCAAAAATGATTCCTCTTACTGCTACAAGCTGGACATCATGACAATAGAATAACCCTTTTTAGTGCTATAAAGAACCATCTACAGCACATTTTGAAGAATGTTTTCTTTTAAGAACTCTTTATTCATGCAAAGGGTTCTTTGAGTGCTCATTTGGGGCAGTCGTGGGGCAGTCGTGGGCTGGAGGTTAGGGAACCAGCCCCGTGACCGGAAGGTCACCAGTTCGATCCCCAGAGCCGACAGCACATGACTGAGGTGTCCTTGAGCAAGACACCTAACTCCCAACTGCTCCCCGGGCGCTGCGGATCGGGCTGCCCACCGCTCCGGGCAAATGTGCTCACTGCCCCCTAGTGTGTATGTGGTGTTGCACTTCACGGATGGGTTAAATGCGGAGGTGAAATTTCCCCATCGTGGGACTAATAAGGGTCTCTTAATCTTAATCTTAATGGTTCTATATAGAACCACTTTTCTTTTACTAAAGAACCGTTGACTTATCTTCATTTTTAAGAGTGTATAAGAATGCTTTTTAGTGCTGCGTAGAACCCTTTCCAAAAAAGTTCTACATAACCAGATACAATACATTCACCTTCAATCTGAACAACCTGTCATGCAGAAAAACCATGCAAATAGTTAAGCATGCAAATAGTTAAGCATGCAAATAGTTCTTCGAGTGTTCACTGTTCTATGAAGAACCGTTTTTTTTTACTAAAGAACCCTCGAAGAAGAATCTTTTTAAGAGTTTACAGCCAAAGAATTTGGAATTAAATAAAAAATGATTGATGCTTAAGTCTGAATTTGAAATTAAGGAATGATGCTTTTGGTCAAGTCCTAACCACTTATGAAGTGAGCTAGAGGGGCAAGTTTGCCCAATGTAACCACCTAAATGGAGCCGCTTGCATTTACATTACATTTACATTTACAGCATTTAGCAGACGCTCTTATCCAGAGCGACTTACAAGAAGTGCTTTGTCAATCTAGAGAAAGTATCATTGCTAGCTACCAATAGCTTAGAGAAAAAGACAGTCCTGAGCTCAGAAAGCGGCTTAGAAATTGGATGGATGGATGGATGTCTGTTCTGAAATATTAGAAACTGTAAAATGGACCAGACCAAAAAGCTTCTAAGTAAGTCAAAGTCTTGGGAAACACGTGAGCTGGCAAGTATGCACCTCATTATGATAGATGATTTAACTACAATATCTATTACAGGCTGTTTTGGCTTCGTTACTGCAGTCAAGACTGACTCGATGAAGCTGGTCTTTCCTTGACTGGGCCACAGTTTAAGCTGTTCCAGAGCCTTTATTCTTTATTCATGCAAAGGGTTCTTTGAGTGCTCATGGTTCTATATAGAACCACTTTTCTTTTACTAAAGAACCGTTGACTTATCTTCATTTTTAAGAGTGTATAAGAATGCTTTTTAGTGCTGCGTAGAACCCTTTCCAAAAAAGTTTTACATAAAACCAGATACAATACATTCACCTTCAATCTGAAGAACCTATCATGCAGAAAAACCATGCAAATAGTTAAGCATGCAAATAGTTAAGCATGCAAATAGTTCTTCGAGTGTTCACTGTTCTATGAAGAACCAGTTTTTTTTACTAAAGAACCCTTGAAGAAGAATCTTTTTAAGAGTTTACAGCCAAAGAATTTGGAATTAAATAAAAAATGATTGATGCTTAAGTCTGAATTTGAAATTAAGGAATGATGCTTTTGGTCAAGTCCTAACCACTTATGAAGTGAGCTAGAGGGGCAAGTTTGCCCAATGTAACCACCTAAATGGAGCCGCTTACATTTACATTTACAGCATTTAGCAGACGCTCTTATCCAGAGCGACTTACAAGAAGTGCTTTGTCAATCTAGAGAAAGTATCGTTGCTAGCTACCAATAGCTTAGAGAAAAAGACAGTCCTGAGCTCAGATACTGCTAGAAACAAATATGTCACTGCAGACACCAAGAGAAAAAGAAACAGAGTTGAACGCAGAACTGTGTGCTTCAACCTACAGTTAGTGTGTCAATGAATAGAAAAGGTGAAAAAGTAAAAGACAAGTACAGCAAGCAGTGCTATGGCAAAAAGTACCTGCTACTCTAATTAGTAAAGTGACGCTAACGTTAGCAGCTAATGATGTGAGAGAATGTATGTCCATGCAGGGTGTGGGTAAGGGGTGGATCATAGGTGTTTTTGTGTGTTGGGCTCCTTGCTTAAGGACTCAGGATTTATTAATCAGTCTCTGACAGAAGTCAGTGGGAAAGAAGAGAATAATTTTCATTGGTATTGTTTAATTTAAAATCGAATCTGAACTCTTTGTATCTAACCCTGTCTAGTCCAACATACTATGTTAAATAGCAAGACAGTGTATTTATTGCTGAGTTATGTGATAAATAACATGTCAGTATGAATTCACTTGTCTTTTGTATATATAAACATTTAATTTTGGCCCCAGTAATTAAATTTTTAAAATAGAATAATATAGCAGTGTTTTAACATAATGCCAACATAATATCTGGTTATAGAAATAAAAGATTTGTCCCAAATATTGAAAAAGGGGGAAAAACAGATTAACATTCTGTAATTTTTGTTTAAATATGTCTGTTCTGGCCCTGCGATGGACTGGCGACCTGTCCAGGGTGTATCCTGCCTTCCGCCCAAAGACTGCTGGGATAGGCTCCAGCACCCCCCCGCGACCCTGACGGAGAAGCGGCTTAGAAAATGGATGGATGGATGTCTGTTCTGAAATATTAGAAACTGTAAAATGGACCAGACCAAAAAGCTTCTAAGTAAGTCAAAGTCTTGGGAAACACATGAGCTGGCAAGTATGCACCTCATTATGATAGATGATTTAACTACAATATCTATTACAGGCTGTTTTGGCTTCTTTACTGCAGTCAAAAGACTGACTCGATGAAGCTGGTCTTTCCTTGACTGGGCCACAATTTAAGCTGTTCCAGAGCCTTATGCAGTGCAAAGCCTCCATTTGCGTTATTGCATTTTGTAGTTCCTGCTAAATCAGCACAGGCAGCAGTGTCAATATATGTACCAGCCAAGCAAAGAGAGTGGAAAAAACTGCATACCTGGAGATGGACAGATGCAGAAAGAATGACAGACGAGAGAAAAAGCCTTCTCAGGGTAATCTATAATAGGGTCGTTAAAAGCACCAGTTTGCTGATCCAAAGCTATTATCTAATTGCAGGTCTACTGGTAATTTGGAGGGGGCACATCAATCTTTCTCTCTCTCTCTCTCTCTCTCTCTCTCTCTCTCTCTCTCTCTGTCTCTCTCCTTCTCTCAGCAGTCTGCATCTAAGTCCAAGGAAGCAATAGCCTAATGCAAGTAATAGAAACAGCAAGTAATAGAAAATACGGATGAATCTATTATGCTAAAGAGGATGTATAAGCTCATGATTACTCATGCTTAGCTAAGAGTTGAGAGGTTTAGCTATACAGAAAAGCAATAGCCTGCATGTAGCATGCACATATTTAAAATATAGTTTTCCTTCTTGCTGTTTCATATGTGCAGCTGGGAAAGGCTGCAGCACCCTCCGTTACCCAGAAGGAGAAGCAGCTTAGAAGATATGTGTGTGTGTGTGTGTGTGTGTGTGTTTCATATGTGCCTGTGTATCTCTCACCTGTCATTCAAACCACTACAAACACCACAGTGCCACCATGTGGTGATAAAAATATGACCTCTTGAAGCATTCGTCTAGTGCAGCCTAATCATTATGGAAAATAATGTCAAAATGATCATTTATATCTTGATTTGCCATCATTTAATACTATATTACTCATTTGCATATTTTAAAAGAGCAATAGCTTATTACTCAGGCCTATAATCAATATATATGGAAAGCCCCATATAAGCCCATCTAACAAAATAAGATATCTCATATGGACTCTTCTGTTTGTAACACTATGTCTTCTAATGAATGGAAACATAAATAAAGCAATGATTTATTAAAAAAATGAAATAAAAAGCAGAAATGTCAAAATGAATGGGATTAAACACATCCTTAAAGCCCCCTCCATTCTCAGTAAGCCCACACTCTGAAAATGATGGTTCTTCATGGATTCTTTAGTAAAATGATTCTATGTAGAAGCATGAACATTTAAAAAGCCCTTTGGGTGATTAAAAGTTTTTTTTTTTTTACAGTGAAATGGTTCTTTGGACTGATGGATAATGTGCTGTAGAGGGTTCTACATAGCACCTTTTTTAAAGGGCCAATATAGCACTAAAAAGGGTTCTTCTATTGTTGCAATCTTGACATTGTAATAGTAGCAGAACACTTTTTGGTGCTATATAGAATAATGTCAGATAATTTCTTTTTAAGTACTAACCCAAACTGTCCACACTGCACTTGGTCATGTGACTTTAACTGATAATCTTAGAGAAGCTTATGAAATGGGAAGTAACATATCTAATTATTGGATGTGTACATATAAATATATGTATAAATTGTATAGTGAGAAATTTGTATATATAGAGGTTTGTTTCTATGCAGGGACTAGTTTTCATGCCGACATTGACATGGTGTTCAGGACAGTCCCTCTACATTCACACAAATATCTCACACTTAAAGAACTACTGCGGCTGAAATCTCAAAGTTACATACAAAGAAGATTTATTCACTGGATAATATGCCCAGTTTTTATTATGCAAGTTATTTTATTGATATTTCATTAAAAGTGTAAGGTATGTGGGCTCACGTGGGGCTCATGGGCTCATGTGGGGCTTTTGCTTTAAATTTTACCCAGTTACTGTTAATCAGCTCAAGTATTTAATGTCTCATTTGATCAAGATTGGTTGCTTGTCTGTGGTTGTACCCTCTTAAAAATGGTGGTTCTTTGCCTTGCTAAATGGTTCTTCAGATTGATGGAGAATGTACTGTACATTATGTGTTGCACATTAGTTCTATATATAGCTATATATATTAGTTCTATATAGCACCAAAAAAGGTTCTATTTTTATAGGCTATTGTTACAGCCCTGACATCGTCACAATAGAGGAACCTTATTTGGTGCTATATATGTTTTGTATGCTTCTATATCGAACCATATAAAAACATTGTCCATTAATCATTGATCTGTAATCAATGTAAGCAGTTTTCACTTTTGACATGCAAATTCTCAAAAAGGCCACAGTTTATGAGATAAAGATCAAAGCAAAGCCTGTTTTTATATACAGTATCTTGATATAAAACTTAGATATCTCTAGTTTTAAAATGGATCCAATCATTCATTAATATTTGGATGCTACACAAAAATGGCAAATATACAAATTTAGGACTGGCTTAAGAGGAGTGTGTCTCCATTATGTACTATCTATAATTATTATTATTAATAATAATGATAATAATAATAATAATAAGTGACCGTTTTTAGTCCCACAATGGGGTAATTTCACCTCTGTAATCGAACCCATTCGTGTAATGAAACACTACATACACACTAGTGAGGACACACACTAGGGGTAGTGAGCACACTTGCCTGAAGTGGTGGGCAGCCCTATCCGCAGCACCCGGGGAGCAGTTGGGAGTTAGGTGCCTTCCTCAAGGGCACCTCAGTCACGTTCTGTCGGCTCAGGGGATCAAACCAGCGATCTTCCGGTCGCAAGGCTGATTCCCCAACCCCAGCCCATGACTGCCACCATCTCTTATCTAATACAAAATAAAAATCTGATAAATCAGATTTAGAATGATAATCAAATACTCACAAACAAAAAATAATAATGTCTTGGTCCATCTTTTAAATATGTGTGCCAGAATCTCAAATCTGTTATGCACAATTTTGTGCCATTATCATAATAATGCCATTATAGTAACAATCCCAGTCAGCAAAAATTTCATTATTTTGTACTAAACTTTGTTTTATTATCATAACAACAGTGTTTTAGATTATACACTTGATTATACACTAACCTGAACTGGACACAAAACAAACCCAAGAAACGATTTTTATCCATAAACCAATAATTATTATTTGTTCAATACTTAATAATGCATGTATTAATTATCAAATGATTAATAAATGCTTATAAAACAATAAGCTAGGTGTAATTCATTAGTTTTTAGACAAGGTTTTATGAAATAGCTTAGTTGATCGAGCATCTGTCCTAGCTGGTACCTTATGCAGAAACTCTCTTTGCCTGGCTTATCTTAATTGAAGGGGAGTTCCACCAAATTTTCACATTAATCAGTTGTGATGTTAACAAAGCCAGTTTTAGTGCATTGTAAAAAAACTTATTGACTCATATTTCTTCACATTGGTGGTGATGGGAACCAGAGGCTATGATGATTACTATGCAAACATAGCCATTTTATTTACTTTCCAAAAGGACCAGTGAATTTACGTGTTTTCTGCATGTACCTCTCCGCCTCAAATGGATTTAAAAAAATGTTTTTTAGGCCAAAAACCTTATTGTAAGACATGCCTAAGGCATCAGCCAACACACTCATAACCATGAAGCATAACTTTTTGTGAGGAAGCTTTTAGGGCTATTTAACACTTCGGACGTCTGGTTACTATCACCACCACTGTGAACAATTCTGACATAGTAAGTTTCTCTAGAAAGTAACATTTCACATCTAATCACTCTGAATGACTTTGTTTACACTTTAATGACTGAATTATTGAGAACGTTTTGAAAAAATAATGGAATTCCCCTTTAATATGGGCCCCTGAGTTAGCTCTACTGTTGCTTCAATACTTTTAGCAGTGAGGTTCGATTAATGAACTAGATTAGCTTCCAACTTTGGCAAATTTCCATTCTTAGACATTTACTTGTGATGATCCAGAAGTCAAAGCAGAGGGAATTGAAAACCTTTGTAATGTATATTACTAGAAATGAAAAAATGTCTATGGGTGTATTCACATTTTATAGGTCAGAGATCACATAGCATGAAACTACCAGCACCTTTACTGCAAGAGTTAACCCTTTGTGTAGTCATACATTGCCAAGATTAGAATGAAACCACTGTGAAGCTAGATGCAATCATTAATGATAAACTTATAAAGCTCCAGGTTTCCTGTTAAGATCATCTTAACTGGTTGAGAGAGTGCTTAAGGTGATGATTTCTCTTCCACTTCGCAATGATCGTTGTACATAGATGTTTTTGGGAACTCAGCCATGGTATTGTATTCATTGGCATTTCATCAAAATCTACTAGAATTATTGCTATTAAGATGCTCATAAAATGATTTTATCTGTAAGCATTAAAGTCATTAACTGAATACATTTAAAAGTAAATTTTAATTCCTAGATAGAGAAAAAGTAGATAAATTCAGAACTTTAAGCTGTTGCAGTTTTAAGTTAAATGCAGTTTAACCCAGCTTAGTTTATATAATGTCAATATAAGATACCTCCTTATCAGAACAATCAGCTCGCTTAGGAAATGGCATGGCTATATTTTGTTGTTGCTGGGAAAAATAATAAAAAACATTTACTTTATGGACCCATTAACTTCGGTAAACCTCTGTCACCTCTGAGCCTGAGTCAAAGGACAAAAGTCTCTCAGGGAACAGTTTTGGGCAGAGTGATGATGGTAGAAGATTGCCAAACAGGTATATCTTTCCATGACCATGTCTTTATGGTTCACATAAATCATTCAGTGGCTAATCCACATTGCTATTTTTAGTGAAACATTTCATGCCATTTGGCACACTGCAGTCCCTGTTACCAAAGCTATTTCAAATGTTTGGAGGCACTGATTTTAATAACATCAAAAAAAAAAGCTTTAAATGTCTTCTGGTGTTTAGCTTATAGTATTTCAATCTAAACTGTAAGTTTAATGTAAGTTATTATGTATCAATATAAGATATCTCCTTCTCAAAATTATCAGCTCTTTTAGAAAATGGCATGGCTATATTTTGTTGTTGCTAGGGAAAATAATAAAACACAACATTTACTTTATGGACCCATTAACTTCTCTGTACCTCAAGAGCCTGAGTCAAAGGACAAAGGTCTTTGCCAGTCTTGGGCAGAGTGATGACAGTAAAGATTGGCAAACAGTTACATCGGACCATGACCATGTCGTTATGATTTACCTCATTCAATGCCAAGTCATTCAGTGAGATCAGTGGCTAATCCACGTTGCTGTTTTAGTGAAACATTTTAATATCCTGTTATCAGTTTTTCAAATGTTTAGAAGCCATGATTAAAAACATTAAAAACACAAAGAACATAAAAAAAGCTTTAAATGTCTTCTGTTCAGCTTATAGTATTTCAATCTAAACCGTATGTTTAATTTAAGTTACTATAAAAAAAAATCAATTTGTCTGTCTGATGGACGAGTCTGGGATTGATGAATGCCAAGAGAACATTCCCTGCCTGACTGCATTGTGCTAACTGTAAAGAGCTAATGCTATGGGGTTGTTTACAGAGACTGGCCTAGGTCCCTTAGTTATAGTAAGAGAAATCTTAATGCTTCAGCAGTTCATAAAGGCATGGCTTGGGGAGGTGATGTGAAAGAACTTGACTGGCCCACACAGAGCACTGATCTCAACCCCATCAAACACCTTTGGAATAAAATGGAACGGAGGCTGTGAATCAGGCCTACTCATCCAGTGCCACCCAGTATACAGTATATACAGTATCTCACAAAAATGAATATACCCCTCACATTTCTGCAAATATTTTATTATATCTTTTCATGGGACAACACTGAAGAAATGAAACTTAGATATATAACTTAAAGTAGTCAGTGTATAGCTTGTATAACATTATAAATTTACTGTCCTCTGAAAATAACTCAACACCGCCATTAATGTCTAAGTAGGCAACACAAGAGAGTACACCTCAGTGTCCAAATTGTTTCACTGTCCCTCCCTGGTGTCATGTGACTCGTTAGAGTTACAAGCTTCCAGATGTGAATGGGGAGCAGGGCTATTACATTTGGCATTTTGGGCACAATTCTCTCATTCTTTCAACATGGCACCTCATGGCAAAGAACTCTCTGAGGATGTGAGAAATAGAATTGTTGCTCTCCACAAAGATGGCCTAGGCTATAAGATGATTACTAACACCCTGAAACTGAGCTATAGCACGGTGGCCAAGGTCGTACAGTGGTTTTCCAGGACAGGCTCCACTCCGAACAGGCCTCGCCAGGGTCGACCAAAAAAGTCCACGTGTTCAGCGTCATATCCAGAGGTTGGCTTAAAAAAATAGACACATGAGTGCTGCCAGCATTGCTGCAGAGGTTGAAGAAGTGGGAGGTCAGCCTGTCAGTGCTCAGACCATACACCGCACAATGGATCAACTTGGTCTGCATGGCCGTCGTCCTAGAAAGAAGCCTCTTCTGAAGCTGGCGCACAAAAAAGCCCGGAAAGAGTTTGCTGAAGACAAGCAGCCCAAGAATATGGATTACTGGAACCATGTCCTGTGGTCTGACAAAACCAAGATAAACTTGGTCAGTTTGGCTCAGATGGTGTCTAGTTTGTTGGAGGCACCCTGGTGTGGAATAACAAGACAACTGTCTCTTGCCTACAGTCAAGCATGGTGGTGGTAGCATCATGGTCTGGAGCTGCACGAATGCTGCCGGCACTGAGGAGCTGTGGTTCTTTGAGGGAAACCTGAATTCCAACATGTACTGTGAAATTCTGAAGCAGAGCATGATGCCCTCCCTTTGGAAACTGCAACGCATAGCAGTTTTCCAACTCGATAACGACCTTAAACACACCTCCAAGATGACAACTGTCTTGCTGAGGAAGCTGAAGGTAAAGGTGATCGACTGGCCAAGTATGTCTCCAGACCTAAACCCAATTGAGCACCTGTGGGGTATGACAGACGATTATTATTTATTTATTTGTTTTAACCATGCTACTTAAGAGTCCTGTTTTAGCTCTTTTAATAGTACACAAAGAAAATATTTTCTTCTACATTTGGACCATACAATCCACTTTTATCCCAGATTGTTCATCCCAGATTGTTCATCCCGTCGTTCCTCTCTGGTGCAACAGTTTCTAGACTGGGTATTCCATTCCGTATCCCTATGAATTTTAGTCCATAATTAGAACTTTGTTTGAGCCACACCCCTGCATCATGGTGAGCAGTTAGATCTATTTTTTTTTTTAAATATATTTATTTAGACGATTTTCATATTATATGCTTCCATAATGTTAACAATGATTCAGCATTTTTAAAGACAAAAATAAAAAATAAATAAAAATAAAATAAAATAAGACACAATAAAAAGCAAGGGGCACAGTACAGTAGGCTCACAAACATCCTCAGAATCAACTGAGCAGTGGTAATAAATAAGATGGGTTAAATAATAGGTAATTAAAGCAGCTACGGTGAAACACCTAGTGGTTATGCGCATTGGCTAAGTACTCCAAAAAAGGGTTCCATATTTTACAAAACTTTTCCAAACTACCAGACAACACATATCTGAGCCTCTCAACATGCAACACATTTACTACTTCTGTCAGCCACATTTTGAACGTAGGTGGGATGGACGATTTCCAAAGCCTTATAATGATCTTCTTAGCAACTATCATACCATATGTTATAGCAGATTGTATACAATTATCAAAATTTTGAAATGCCATGGAATAACCAAACAAAGCCATTTCAGGGTCATGAGACAACATTAGACCATATACTTCCCTATAAAATCCAAATATATTACCCCAATAGGAATCAAGTTTAGGACACATCCAAAAAAGATGAGCAAGCGAACCCTCTGCTTCTTTACATCTGTCACATAATGGCATCACAGAAGGAAAAATACGATGAAGTTTTGTTTTAGAATAATGGAGTCTATGTATGACTTTGAATTGCAAAAGCTGATGTCTGGCATTGACTGAACAATACTTTATTCTGGCAAGACTTTCTTCCCAGACACTATTATCTATCTCAATACACAGTTCTTTCTCCCATGCAACCCTCAGATGATTTGTAGAGAAACTTAACTGTTTTGAGAAAGCAACTACAAGGCGAGTGACCATTTGCCTTGCCTCTGGGGGTCCAGCCAAAATTTGCAAAACAGGATCCTCAGCGGAGAGGGATTGGTATGAAGGTATATTCTGTTGAATATAACTTCTTATCTGTAAGTATCTAAAGAAATCTGATTGAGAGAGCGAATATTTTGTTTTCAATTGTTGAAATGAAGCTAAACAATCATTGATGTATAAATCTTTCAACTTTACAATGCCTTTTTTAGCCCAGTTACGAAATGTACTATCAGATAAAGAGGGCGAGAAGGAATGATTGTACCAAGTTGGGGCAAATATGAGAGTTGCTGATTTCCTAATTTGGTGCCAGATTTTCTGAGAGTTATATATTATAAAATTATCTTTCTTTAAAGCTAAAGGAGCTCTAGGTGAAGAGAAAAGAAGAGCAGGAAGAGAAGAGTCAACAGTCAGATCTTTTTCAACTGCCAACCAGGGAGGTAAATCTAAAGGAGTGCCTTCCTTATAACCATATTGCCAGTAAGCCAGAGCCCTAGCATTAGCCGCCCAGTAATAATGCAAAAAACATGGTAATCCCAAAGACCTAGGTTTCTGTATGTGAGTTTTTGAAATTCTATGAGTTTTAAACCCCCAAATAAATGGCATAATAATAGAATCCAGTGATTTAAAGAAGGATTTGGGGATAAAAATAGGAATATTCTGAAACAGGTATAAGAATCAAGGAAGAGAAACCATTTTGATTGCATTCACCCGTCCAATAAGGGAAAGGGGTAGTGTTCTCCACCTATCAATGTCCTGTTTAAGTCTATTCATCTTTTCAGCAAAATTATGCTTAAACAGTGCATTAGGATTCTTTGTTACTTCAATACCAAGATATTTTATTTTAACTGTGGACATTTTAAATTGCAAGGAACTTAAAAACCTGGGATTATGATTAGCTGACAGAGCCATGAATTCACTCTTTTGCCAATTAATGGTATAACCAGATATTTCACTGAATGAGCCAATGAGTTTAAGCAAGGGAGGAATAGATTGTTCTGGTTCAGATAAAAACAATTATATCATCCGCATACAATGAGAGTTTATGCTCGACCCCCCCTAAAATTATAGGCTTAATATTCTCATCTTCTCTTATGCTAATCGCTAAGGATTCTATGGCTATAGAGAAGAGAAGGGGGGAGAGAGGACACCCTTGACGTGTCCCTCTGTAAAGAGAAAAGTAAGGTGATTGCTCCTGGTTGGTAAGTATAGAAGCAGTAGGATGCGCATATAACATTTGTATCCATGAGATAAAGGCATGCCCAAACCCAAACTCTTTAAGGGTAGCTATAATATAACCCCATTCTACTTGATCGAATGCCTTTTCTGCATCAAGGCTGAGAACAGCCTGTGCAGACACTCCGTGATATTTATGGTATATAATGTCCATGAGTCGTCTAACATTAAAGAAAGAAAACCTATTAGGGATAAAACCAGTCTGGTCAGGATGAATAATAGAAGAAATATATTGTTTCAATCTATTCGCTAATACCTTACTAAGAATTTTCAAATCAGTATTTAACAATGAAATTGGCCTGTATGAAGAAAAATCTGTTTTATCTCTCCCAGGCTTTAACAAAAGCGAAATATTTGCAGCATATAAGGTTTTGGGAAGTGTTCCAACTTTAGTAGAATGTATAAACATTCTCAGTAAAAGTGGGGTAATCTGACTAGCAAACTTTTTATAGAATTCAATTCCAAAACCATCCGGACCGGGGGCTTTAGCACTGGGAAATGATTTAATTGAGTCAATGATTTCTTCAGAAGTCAATTCCGAATCCAGAGCTCTTTGTGCAGCTTCGTCTAATTTAGGTAATTTAAAGTTCTTTAACCAAGTCTTAACATCCCCTTTTGCCTTACTTTGATATAGCTTTTCATAGTATTCTCTAAAGCAGTCATTTATTGCTATTGGATCTGTGATTAATACTCCTGAAGGTGATTTTATTTGATGAATAGCTCTGTTTGCTTGGAAACCTCTCAGCTGACGAGCTAATAGTCTTTGTGGTTTATCTCCAAATTCAAAATACCTCTGCTTAACTCTTAAGATCTGATCACAGGCCTGATGTGTAATGATTGTATTATATTCATATTTTAAGTTAAGTATCTTTTGTAAAGTCTGAGTACTCTTTGAGTTTCTATACGAGTTGTCCAGTTTTGATATCTCAGATTCAATTTCTCCCAGACGGCACTTCTTCAACTTTTTTAAAGATGCTTCATACGAAATAATATGTCCCCGTATAACTACCTTAAAGGCTTCCCATAGAGTAGAATCCGAGACATCAGAAGTATCGTTGAGTTCCAGAAATTCTGATATTTTGGAAGATATGTACTGGCAGAACGCATTATCTGAGAGTAAACTCTGATGAAACCGCCAGGTAAATTTCTGTTTTGTGACCCCAAAATCAAGAGTCAGTGAAACTGGAGAATGATCAGAGATCAGAATGTTATGATATTTACAATTAACAACATTAGATATTAATTTCGCATCTAATAGAAAGAAATCAATACGAAAGTAAGTTTTATACTTTTGTGAAAAAAAAGAATAGTCTCTGTCTGTTGGGTGTTGAGTCCTCCAAATATCCACCAGATTGTTAGAGGAAATCGGATGTTGTAAAACAACTGAGGAGCTAGACAGGTTACATAATTTTGTTGACGATCTATCTAAATGCTTATCTAACACAGTATTAAAGTCCCCACCCACAATTAAATGTGTATCAGTTAAGTCTGGCAAGGAATCAAAACTCTTACGAAAAAATATTGCATCATCAAAATTAGGTGCATAAATATTTAACAGAGTTATATGTGACTTACAAATGCGTCCAGTTACTACTATGTATCGCCCATTCGGATCCGTTATGGTGGAAATGTGTTCAAACTGCAAAGACTTTTTGATTATAATGGCAACTCCCCTGGCTTTACTTGAGAACGTAGATTGAAATATTTGACCAGCCCAGCTGCAACGCAGCCGGCCACACTCAGATGGTCTAATATGTGTCTCTTGTAAAAACACTATATCAGCTGAAAGGGATTTAAGATGGGAGAATACCTTGGCACGTTTAATTGGATGGCCTAGACCACGTACATTCCAACTCACAAAGTTAACCCCGCAGCTGCTAGATTGTGATAACCTAACTGCTTGTGCCATGGATCTTTGAAAACAACAATATGAGAGCAGTGAAACCCATACAGAGTGCCCACAAACTTGAACAATATGAAACAGAAATAAAACTTAAACATATGAATAACAAACTCCCCCCACCCCTCCCATTAACCCACTTTCCCAAACAAAGTGAGTAAGAACACTCCCACATAAACTCTGGGGATACTGTATCCAAAATGTTGACTAAATTAAAGAACACCAGTCTTCTCTGCAGTAACGTTAAACGAAGCGACTCTCCATCCCCTCCATATCTAAAAATAAAATGCCTGCTTTCAAATAACCACAGTAAAGCAGTATCAGTGGGTTGGGGAGCCACATATATGTACAGCAAGAAATATCAAAAACAAACATGAAATAGTGACACCCCACCCATGTTGGCACACTGCGTTACAGTTTTACTGTTACACTTCAAGAATCTACCTCAGAGTTTTTCCCAAGCACACCGTTCAAGAACACTTCAGCCTCCTGTGGGGTGGTGAACAACTTAGTGGCATTATCCCATGTAACACGGAGACGCGCTGGGTACAGAAAACCACACACTGCACCAGATTCTCTCAGCCTCCTCCGTACACCTTCAAAAAGCTGTCGCTGTCTCACCACCTCCGATGGAAGATCTGGGAAGAAGAAGATCCTCTGTCCCTCGAACGACAGAGGATGCTTTTGCCGTGCGAGCTGCAGAATCCTCTCTCTCATACGACAGTGATGAATCCTAGCTATCATCACCCGAGGGCAGGCTGAACTCACTGATGGCTGCCCTCCGAGCCGATGTGCGCGGTCTATCTCCAAAGGCTTGTAAAAGTTCTCAGCACCTAACAAGTCGGAGATGAATCTAACGAGGAACTCCTCTGGTTGCCCCTTTTCAATATTTTCAGGCAAACCCAAGATTTTAATATTCTGACACCTAGAACGTCCCTCAAGATCGACGACCTTATTGCGGAGCGTCTTATTCTCTGCAACCAGTTGCTGCCATACCTGCTCCAGCGTGATTAGCCGGTTATCGTGATCAGACTTGGCTAACTCCAATTCAGCAATCCGACTGCCATGGTCGTTAAGAGCAGTCTGTATGGATTGCAGAGTAGACTCCAAGCTGTTGAATCTGTCGTTCATTTTGCTGCTCATTTCGTGGATGGCTGACAGTATGTCTGATATTCCTGGATTAGCCTCCGGGATAAGCAGGCTGGCCTCATGGTGGTTAGCCTCACTCTGCGTTGTTTCATCAGTCTCGTTAGTTGGTTTCTCCAACTTTTTCGGCGCTTTTGGCTTGGTCATTGTGTGAACAATTCCTAAAGATTAGCCACCGAGTAATTCAAATGGTAAACTGCTATAAAGAAACTCAATATTTCAACTAAAATGTCAACCTTTGGAGGGGAGCTCAGAGAAAAAACGTCTACTCCATAAAGCGCTCACTACTGCCCCCTCAGATCTCATTTTTTTAAAGTAAATATGTCCCAAAGTCTGAAATTTAGTGTGAAAAATTTAGAACTGTCACTACCGAAACACGTATTTTCTGCTGTTAAGTAAACCTTTTGTTTTTTAATGAAAATACTAAAACTGTTCACATCTTTGGTTGCTAGTCATGTACTGGATAGCATTTTTGAGTTATGCTCAAACTTGGCTAAAACTGTCTCAGTCATCTGATAAAAGTTTGGGAGTGTTTTGATTGTAGTGACAAAATAGAATTTTTAGTCATTTCTATTTAAATGAACATAAATAAAGGTCATTCAATGCAAAATTCCAAAATGTGCTTTAAGCTCTCACTCTGATTAATTCAGTAGAATGATCCATAAACGTGAGCTATAATCTAGTTTGACTTAACTAATGCTAATAGCTTCTGCTCTTTGAGAAAATACAGCAAAGAATATAAGAAAGATAAGTAAGAAAGAACCATAATATGGAAAGAAATCACAAAAATAATACAACTTTTACAACTTTTTACAACTGCTCCTTGTGGTTTTTATAGTGTGACTTGGCAGCTAGTCTTTTATAAGGCTTACATACGAGAGGGCAGTAAATAAAAACATGTGCCGTTTTTTTTTTCTTTTTTGAATCTACATTGAAGAATGCAATTACATAATCAAATTTCCCTTAACATCACATTTATTTTTGTTAGAGATGAGACTACTGTACAATGTCCTCTTGTCTGACCTCAGATGATTTTAGGTTGTCCTCTTAATTAGTATATTTACTGTAATAAAAGCAAGGTTAAATTATTCACATAGAATGATAATCAACTGCCTTGAACAAATTTCTAATGCTGTATAAAATACTGTACATACTGCTTTCAAATATCTGTGTGGATATTTGAGCAACTCTGAATGCATACAGGTTTTGTAATACAATATAAAACAACTGCAAATTCTGCCACTAGTAGAAAGTTCAGTGAGTAAAGTGTGGAGAGACAGCTGGTAATGCCAATCAATCAACCTTTACTTAAATTCAAAATACTTTGAGAGTGCCCCTCATTTGCTAAGTTGTGCCAGTTGAGCAAAACACAGCTAAGCAAACAAGACAGACAGACACTGGTGGGGAGTGGCTAGAGTTTAGAAGATTAAAGTAACATGGGTGTGTGGGGTCACTTTGTAAGTTCCAGCTCACTGAGGCACAGTAAAGAAAGTCAGATTTTCTCAGCCAAGTAAAAGCTGGAGGTTAGGGGTGGACAATATGACAAAATAAATAAATACAATAAAAACAATACTTCAAGACATTTTCATGCTACACAAAATAGATTTGTCCACATTTCATGGTGGACAAAATAGAGCCTGTAGTCCCACAAAATTACTGTAATAATAAAAATAATATTAATAAACAACCTATAACTACAATGATTTTTAATCTACACTCACCGGCCACTTTATTAGGTACACTTTGCTAATACAAGGTTGGACCCCCTTTTGCCTTCAGAACTGCCTTAATTCTTCATGCCATACTTTCACCAAGGTGTTGGAAACATTTCTCAGAGATTTTGGTTGGTTATTTGAGGTACTGTTGCCTTTCTCTCGTCTCGAACCAGTCTGGACATTCTCCTCTGACCTCTCACATCAACAAGACATTTTCATCCACACAACTGACCGCTCACTGGATATTTTCTCTTTTTCAGACCATTCTCTGTAAACCCTAGAGATGGCTGTGTGTGAAAATCCCAGTAGATCAGCAGTTTCTGAAATACTCAGACCAGCCTGTCTGGCACCAACAACCATGCCATGTTCAAAGACACTTGAATCACCTTTCTTCTATCAGGTGTACCTAATAAAGTGGCAGGTGAGTGTATGCTTTACAAAATGCTCTATGTTAAATCCAGTCAAAGAGGCCAAATTGTGCTCAATTTGTAATTAAACCTGCACTTCTTTAGAGAGAATGTAGGAAGGCTGAACACAGATGGTGTATGACCAAGCTTCAGATCCACAAAGAAATTTTTGTGATTACATTATTATGTGCAAAATTCTTTTCCTCTAGTATTATCAACAATAATATTAACAACAACAGAACACTTTTTGCCATGGTTGACAAATTAAACTAAAACCTACATTTACACCTCATTAGAATCACCTTAGAAATGTGATGAGTTTGCATACTTTTTGTAAATTGAAAATAATATTTAAACACACAGCCATCTCTAGGGTTTACAGAGGTCCGAAAAAGAGAAAATATCCAGTGAGCGGCAGTCGTGTGGACAAAAATGCCTTGTTGATGTGAGAGGTCAGAGGAGAATGGCCAGACTGGTTTGAGATGATAGAAAGTCAACAGTAACTCAAACCACCAACCAAAATCGCTGAGGAATGTTTCCAACACCTTGTTGAAAGTATGCCACGAAGAATTAAGGCAGTTCTGAAGGCAAAAGGGGGTCCAACCTTTTACTAGCAAGGGTAGGTACCTACATCTGGTCATAAAGTGGCCGGTGAGTGTATTATCCAGCCATAGCACCAAGGTATGACTGTTTTTTTCAAAGCAGTGATATTCAGTGTTAAAATCAATATTGAAAGTTTTGGAAAACAGCATGAACAACATGAATTTAGTTTTCTCTACATAAAATAAAAACGACAGGTGTCATATCTCTGTGTGAATTGGTGTCATTATTAATAAGTTTTCTGATGAAGAAACATGTCATTCAGAAACCTTTCACATGCTTGGAGAACTGTTCATAAGAAATGAAACTTACATACTGTGAAGAAATGGATACTTATAGGGAACAAAGTCCACCCTGATATGACATAAAATTTCTGATGTAATGATATGAACGTACTAATATGTGCATACAAATTAATACACCATCATTTAAATGCTTAATGGGTCGGAGGTTTTATCTTTTGGAAAGGTCTTCACTGCCCTGGTTTAAATATCATAGAAAGACTGTAGAAGAAATGCAGTCCATGGAACTTGCTTGTGAAAGCCACACAGTATTACCACAATGCTGAGTAAGGTGCAATAAACAAATGAGATATAAGACGTGAAAAGGGAGTGGAACTGCATCGTAATCATGACCTTTAGAACATCACTCAGAATACTTTGAGAGTTCATGTGCATGTCGATTCTGGGAATCAGTCATAGAGGACTGTTTCATAAATCCTGTACAGCACTGTGATTTAGCTGTACTGGACATGAGTATGAATTAGTGTGTGTTAACAGTACTATGGCCTCTATTTGGAGAACCTTTTTTTCCATTCTGATACTGTACTTCTTCCTCTCTTCAGGTAAGATGAATTCTTCTTCTTCTTATTGTTATTAATTATTATGCTCCAAATAATAATAATAATAATAATAATAACAAATAAATTAATTAATTTAAAAAATGTTTGCTGGCAAATTGTCTTTTAATCTACGCACTACTTGTTTTAGCTGCCTTTTTCCCCACAAAATGCTAACAAAGAATGGAGCACTGGGTAGCTTGTACCAACAAGTTGTACTGAATGATGAGAAAATGATGGATGGAAGTGTGTAATATATTCAGTGAGCTCCAAAACTGTGAAACAAAAATATAGTCTGCAAAGTAGAAAATGCTGGAAAAACAATTAACAATAATTCACATTTAAATTGTGCAAACATGCAGCTAAACAGACAAGCAGATATACAAAAATGTCTTTTCATTACAAAAAGCTGCATCAGAATGCAAAGCATAGGAAAGTCTTTTTCTCATATCTTGGCAGCTGGTGGTTTTTATGAAAGGCAGCAACGCTCATGGTGATGTGTATAGTTTAAAACCGTTGACAAGTCATGAAATCACAAATATTAAACAACAAGTAATTCATTTGTGCGGGGAGACAGCTCTATTCCCATCAGTAATTATGCCTCTTTATGTGTGATTCACAATTC
The DNA here is from genome assembly GCF_015220715.1 of Pygocentrus nattereri. Classification (NCBI taxonomy): domain Eukaryota; kingdom Metazoa; phylum Chordata; class Actinopteri; order Characiformes; family Serrasalmidae; genus Pygocentrus; species Pygocentrus nattereri. The sequence continues at coordinate 28,066,952 of NC_051212.1, forward strand.
TGAACACTGCAGCAGAAACGAAACGCTTAAAAACTGAATTTCTGTAAACGTGCTAGAGCTGGCCAACTGTCTTTTGCTAAGCTTTTGTTACAGGCCATTGATCCCCACTATTGTTCACGTGGCAAACAACTTTTACTTTGTACTTAATTTTTAGAATATGTGAATTAGACTTTTTAAGGCTCTTATAAAGAAGATCAGACTCCTAAATCGTCTTAAGTTCTTTCTTGAACTTGTTCTTGACAAAGGTCCTAAAAAAGTCTACATCTGATTCATGACGTGTTCTTAAACTGCAGAACTGTTCACGCCTTTGTGCTCTCAGGTGTGTTTAGATTCTGTTCTTACCTAAGAACAAATCCCAAATAAGAAAACATGGGTGAATCTCAGAATTTTCAGAAAAACTGCATAAGCGGGTTACCGCTAATCCTAATAAACAAACAAAAAAAACCTAAACATTTCCTGTGTTTTAGAAAAGGTATTTCTGAGGTTGTGCCTCAGAAATACCTTTTCTAAAACACAGGAAATGTTTAGGTTTTTTTTGTGTTATTTATTATGTTATGTTATTTCTGTCTAAGACACTTTATAAAATTAAACCACATTATAAAATGCATATAACATGGTATATAATATTACATATTACATATATAATGTGTAATATTATATTACGTTTCACTGCACAGATGGCTAAATGCTGTGGGATTAATAAAGGATAACTCATTATTTATTCATGCAGAAATTCAGGTCCTTTCAACAGTTCAGTCTTTTTCATGCAACTGATTTAAAAGTGCACCTATGTGTTAGGTATGTTAGAAACAAGGTAGATTGCAACTTGCAGCTCAATGTAGAGCAGTAGATGTGCTGTTTGAACATATTATGCATAAAAATATAAACTTTGTTTCTAACATCTACTAATGTTAGGGCAAAGGATCATGCCTGAGCAATAGTATGAAATTATCATATGAATCACCATATTCATTTGAAATGGCTGTTTAAACCATCAGGGGACTCCCCTTTTCCATATACATAACAAAATGAAACCAATAAAGTAAAACAATCCATTCCTTTTATATAAACTGAAAAAATTTAGGTTGAGCATATCACAAACATACAGACAACAAAGATCCATGTATCCCCAAATATATGCATATGATTTAATTAGGAGCAAATAATTCACACGTTTAAAACATGATGAAGAGTGGACTAATGTAGCAAAGGTCTACAAAACTACTACTAAACAACACCAGTACACAAAACTGTGGCCTTCAGGTTTTTTACATTGGGGCTATAGGGAGGATCTCTGACCAAGTTTTCTGCCAACAACATATGGTCTAGCGGTTAGGATTCCTGGTTTTCACCCAGGCGGCCTGGGTTCGACTCCCGGTATGGGAATGAACGTTTACTGCATTTTGTTGCCATGTACTTGTACTGAGTAATGACAAAGTTGAATCTATCTATCTATATCTATCTAACAACAAATCTGGGAGTAATGAACCAATGAGAGTAAAAGACTTTAGGATTCGAGCTGTTTAATTGTTCCTCTCTGAAACATTATTCATCTTTTTTTGTTAGATTTCCCTAGTCAAGATGGAGAAAAGCATGCTATATTTCTCAAATCCAATATATGGCATAAAATACAATATACACTGTATCTTCAAATGTATTCACTCACCCATACAAATAATTGAATTCAGGTGTTCAAATCACTTCCAAGGCCATAGGTGTATAAAATCAAGCACCTAGGCATGCAGACTGCTTCTACAAACATTTGTAAAAGAATGGGTCGCTCTTAGGAGCTCAGTGAATTCTAGCGTAGTACCGTGATAGGACGCCACCTGTGCAACAAGTTGTGAAATTTCTTCGCTACTAAATATTCCACAGTCAACTGTCAGTGGTATTATAACAGAGTGGAAGCGATTGGGAACGACAGCAGCTCGGGCCATGTAAAGTGACAGAGCGGGGTCAGCAGATGCTGAGGTGCATAGTGTGCAGAGGTCACTAACTTTCTGCAGAGTCAATTGCTACAGACCTCCAAGCTTCATGTGGCCTTCAGATTAGCTCATGAACAGCGTAGAGAGCTTCATGGAATGAGTTTCCAAGGCAGAGCAGCTGCATCTAAGCCTTACATCACTAAGTGTAATGCAAAACGTCGAATGCAGTAGTTTAAGCACGCCGCCACTGGACTCTAGAGCAGTGGAGACGTGTTTTCTGGAGTGACAAATGTTCTGCGAGCCAGGCCTTCATGTCCAACATCAGTGTCTGACCTTACAAATGCGAATGGTCAAAACATTCCCATAAACACACTGCTAAACCTTCCCAAAAGAGTTGAAGCTGTTCTAGCTGTAAAGGGGGTGTCGACATCATATTAAACCCTATGGATTAAGAATGGGATGTCACTCAATTTCATATGCGTGTGAAGGCAGACGAACAAATACTTTTGGAAATATAGTATATAATATGTCCAAGTGTGGTTTATCCCTCTTTCAAATGATATGTATCTACTTATAGACTTATATTTTCTAGTAAAACGCGATACAAAAACAACGCAGTTACACAAATGATTTACATGTGATAAGTTTATCATAAGTGTTGTACTGGACTCGTGTGTGCATTTTGTGGTGTTCCATATGTGCCATTAACTGAAAATAATATAGTCACTGGTCTGAGTATTTCAGAAACTGCTGATCTACTGGGATTTTCACGCACAACCATCTCTAGGGTTTACAGAGAATGGTCCGAAAAAGAGAAAATATCCAGTGAGCGGCAGTTGTGAGGATGAAAATGCCTTGTTGATGTGAGAGGTCAGAGGAGAATGGACAGACTGGTTTGAGATGATAGAAAGTCAACAGTAACTCAAATAACCAACCAACATCTCTGAGGAATGTTTCCAACACCTTGTTGAAAGTATGTTACAAAGAATTTAGGCAGTTCTGAAGGCAAAAGGGGGTCCAACCTTTTACTAGCAAGGTGTACCTAATAAAGTGGCTGCTTGAGTGTATATTCTAAATATATTCTGAATGCATTCACTACTTAATTTGTTTTATTTGACTTGTTGATTTCTTAGTAGACTTACTTAGTAGTACACCAATCTAAGTGTTCTTAAATAGAATAACATTCTTGTTGGAAATTTAACTAATAAACTGTGCTGTGGTTTGTTTCATAATTGCCAGGGTTCTCAAACTCAAATTATTTCAGGGCCACTGATTTAAAAATACATTTTAACTAAATAATATTTCTTAACTAATGTTGTACTCAACAGTGCACATTGTTATTTCCCATATTTTTAAGCTTTATAAATTGACAAAATAATACGTTAATTTAAATGCATTGATTAGTAATTCTTCTGTCATCCCAAAACAGAACTACTGCTACTGAAGTGCTGGGAAAACAAATTGTTAAATGTACATTGTTAGTGGTTTTGTTTCATAACTCAATTATTTTAAAATTATTATCTAACTATCAAATTATTAGATAAATAAGAATGGGTGGCTGTAGTTCAAAATTTTATTTTATGTTACAATATTTTACAAATTACAAGTAGTGGGAGACCAGATAAAGGCCATGGATGGCTAGTGCCATTTTTTTTTTTGGTTGATGCTCAGTTGAAGTCTTATTACTGCTGTCGAGATGAGTAAAGGCAGAGCCTAGCAAGTAAGCATTATACTATGTAATGTTACTCTTAGTCTAGTTTAATCTAGTTAAATAAAGATTTTATTTTAGATAGTCATAAGCCAATGGGTGCCCAGTTAAAGACCTGCGTTGATTAGTGCTGCTTTCAACTGAAGTTGTGTCAAGGGCTAGTTTCTTCAGTTTATTTTTTCATTTTTTATAATGCAATGTACTTAGTTTAAAATCTTCATTACTGCTTATTGTGATCCTGGGATGCTGGGAGCATGTCTAGAGTGTAAATAGCTGTTGCTGATATAGAGGCAGTAAACTATACAGGTATGAGATGTGTTGAAGTATTCTAGGCACTTAAGGAAGTAGAACGAATCATTCCAAAGTCATTTTTCCCTTTTTCAAATGAGTGCATGGTAGCCTAGCACTTTTTAAGGTAATTTGTAAGCCTAGCAGTCTTTAAAATTAAACTGGTAAAATGTAGTCTTTTATGTTGCAATTTCTCTGGTGGATATGATTTGAACAGATTGCTATATTGAAGTGAGAGTTGTGTATTGTTTGATTTTTATTTTTTTGATTGGTTATGAAGTTTATTTGTTTGCTATTTAGTTTGAGGTATTGCTTGGGCTGGAGTGCTTAGCCTTAAGTTCCAGTGGATATGCATTAAATGCTTGGGAACTATTAAAGGTTATATTAGCAATACAAGCACTTTTGAGACTTTAAAGATGGAACCAAATCACAGTTAACACTCTCTTTTTAGTAAAACACTCTCTTTTTTTAGTCCTGTTTTAGTAAATTGTCTAATAGTGTCATTTTGTTGCATATCTGCCATCTGACGTTCATTCAGCTGAACAAACCTTTTATTGCCCTGTCCCAATTTTTTTTGAACGTGTTGTTGGCATCAAATTAAAAAAGAATTAAATCAAAAAACAATAAAATTCCTCAGTTTCAATATTTGATATGTTGTCTTCCTATTAAGTAAATAAGCCGAACACAGTATTCTCAAGATACACACTTCCTCAGTGGAAAAAGGTGTGATAGTGTGTTATCCTACAAGTGAAATGGCTTTCTTTCGGCTAGTGGCGGTTTGTCCAAAATCTAAGACTGGTAAATGAATCTGAACCCTACTACTATCTTGGAGTGGGCATTTACCAAGGCTCAAATTCAAGGACAACGTCAGAGTGGGTATGTGGCAAAACAGCAAACATAACCAGCCTAGCTAGGTTATCTATGTGAAACAAAGACAAGAAACAAAAATACAGCCAGTCTTTCCTAACTCCCAACTATATCAAAAACAGGAAAAAAAACAAAACAAAACAAAAAAAAACCCAAAGTAAAAAATAAAAAATAAAAATAAATTGCACCCACTCCTGCAACCTGGTCAGCATAAGACTGAAAGTTTACACAGCAAGATCATGAGCTTACTGTTAAACAGGAGAGGTAACTGGGTAGAGAACAAGAGGTTAAGCTTAGCTATATTTCATTTGAGATGAGGACAGACAATATGCTAGCCATAAAACAAAAAAACTGAGCTGCAATTCAGGTCTGAAAATAATTACTCCAAGCTGTCATGGAAGAAAGCATCGAGGACATCCAGCACAGCCATAGAAGAAATACTCCATGCAAGCATCGTTACAGGACTCCAGCCAACCACACGCATGAATGTGTGTGTTCCTAATAAGCAGGAATTTACAAACCACATTCTGCATGTATTACAACAACATTGCTCTGCATTAAAGAGTCTGTAAACTACAGTCCAGTCTTGTCACTACTGAAAACATGTGGCACATTATGAAAGGAAAAATATGAAAACGAGAGACCCCAAACTGTTGAAAAGCTGAAATCCTATATCAAGAAAAAACAGGGGAAAAAATCACTTTCTAAACTACAGCAGTTGGAGCATGTTGTTGGCATCAAATTTAAGTATAATTTTTCAAAAAACATTTTTCTGTTTCAACATTTGATATGTTGGCTTTGTAGTATTTTCCTTTAAAATATGGTCTGCATGATTTGGATATCATTGCATCCTATTTTTATTTACATTCTGCACAATGTACCAACTTTTTTTTAGAAATGGGTCATGCTAAAAAAGGAAACATTCTCACTTATGGCCTATACGATAAATCTGGGCTCATACCCCTTGGTTTCACTGTCATTACTCCACTTGGTAATCACCATAGTCTGGGCAATAAACCAGGTAAGTCTGAGACCCAGTGATGAACCACTTTTGTTGTGACTCAGAATGGGGAGTTAACATTTAAGGCAATTAGATGATTTGGGTGTTTTCACTTGTGGACCAGGCTTCTCCATCCAGGTTAGTTGACTTCATTCTGTATTCTGAACATGCGCCAGGATGGTGGAGATGGAACAGTTTTTCCATCGATGCAGGTTAAGGAGACTTTTCTTTGTGTTTCAGGGAATAGTCCATGAACAAGAAGTACACAGCATTTCTCAGTCTATCAAAAAAGGACTACCCTGTTTCATTGTTGTTTTGCTTCAGATTCTTTATTTAGCCCAGTCACTAATTGCTGGGAAGGCATCCTCAATGTTTTTGTCCAACAAAAGGTACAAGCAGTGCTGTCAGGTGCTGTCTTTGGTTTAACAGGGCCTTTGACCTCTGCCCAATTAAACTTAGGGACACTGCTCATATCATATCTTTTTCAAAGCATTTAACTCTACCAGAAGTTTGAATGTTTTTTTTTAATCTGGGATCATAATTATTGCCAATGATTGCATTTCAGACATGTCTCATGGTTAAGCACACCTGAATGGTTGCTTGACTGTCAGCCCTCAAAATTGGTGAGGAAATCACTGGAAAAACACTAAACATGATTTGCAAAAAGTACAAAATTCTACACAAAGATGACATACTAGCAGAAAAGGTAGCCACTGCAAAAAACTTTAGTAATCTCAAGAACCATATCATAATTATCCAGCCTTTATAGAAAAATGACTTAGAATTAATTTACTTAAAAAGTAGATCACAAGCATTTTGAATTTGGTGTGCAATTTTTTAACAAATATGGTATTTAGAAGTAATTTCCATATCATACCCTAGGTGGAGAAACAACCAAAGGATCAAACACAGACAATTCGGATACAAGTACACATGATGAAGGAAAAACAACACAAGGGTTTGATAGAACGAGACAGGAAGCAGGTACAAGAGTATTTGTTTCTGAAACAACATTCAGTCTTCTTACAACAACATCAGAGGCAGAAAAAAAGGCAGCGACGTGGGAACCAAAAAGACAAGTTTCAGGAACAACCACACGTGTCTTAGAAACAACGATACCACATGATGGCACAACAAAACCTGTTGTGGAAGTAACCACATTGAATACAGCCAATACATCCAGTTACACTGCAACAACAGACAGTTCAGAAGCAGTAACACTGACAACCATCATAACGACAGCAGAGACAGAAACAACGAAAGAGACTTTGGCTACAACTACACATGACAGAGGAACAACTACACAAGTGTTTGATATAACTACACATGAAGAAGCTACAACAGTAGCTGTTTCAGAAACAACACCAGATGTTGTCACAACATCTAGTGTCCATGCCAGTACAACTGATGGTGTAATAGCAACAACATTCATTCTTCCCACAACAACATCCAAACCAGAAACAACAGCAGTGACATGGGAACCGACAACACAAGTTGCAGGAACAACCACCCTTGTCTCAGAAACAACGATACCACACGATGGCACAACCACAGCAGATTTGGAAAGAACAACATTGGATTCAGACACTACATACAGTGACACTGCCACAACACACAGTTCAGAAGCAGTAACACTGACAACCATCATAACGACAGCAGAGGCAGAAACAACCAAAGAGAATTTGGATACAACTACACATGACGGAGGAACAACAACACAAAGGTTGGATATAACTACACATGAAGAAGCTACAACAGTAGCTGTTTCAGAAACAACACCAGATGTTGTCACAACATCTAGTGTCCATGCCAGTACAACAGACGGTGGAGTAGCAACAACATTCAGTCTTCCCACAACATTAGAGGTACAGAGAACATCACCAACCTGGGAAGCAACAACACAGGATGCAGGAACAACCACACCTGTCTTAGAAACAACTATAGCACATGATGGTACAACAACACCTGGTGTGGAAGTAACCTCACTGGATTCAGCCACTACATCCAGTGACACTGCCACAACAGACAGTTCAGAAGCAGTAACACTGACATCCATCATAACGACAGCAGAGGCAGAAACAACCAAAGAGAATTTGGCTACAACTACACATGACGGAGGAACAACTACACAAGTGTTTGTTATAACTACACATGAAGCAGGTACAACAGAAGTTGTTTCTGAAACAACACCAGATGTTGCCACAACATCTAGTGTTCATGCCAGTACAACTGATGGTGTAATAGCAACAACATTCATTCTTCCCACAAGAACATCCAAACCAGAAACAACAGCAGTGACATGGGAACCGACAACACAAGTTGCAGGAACAACCACCCTTGTCTCAGAAACAACTATATCACATGATGGCACAACAACACCTGGTGTGGAAGTAACCTCACTGGATTCAGCCACTACATCCAGTGACACTGCCACAACACACAGTTCAGAAGCAGTAACACTGACAACCATCATAACGACAGCAGAGGCAGAAACAACCAAAGAGAATTTGGATACAACTACACATGATGGAGGAACAACAACACAAAGGTTGGATATAACTACACATGAAGAAGCTACAACAGTAGCTGTTTCAGAAACAACACCAGATGTTGTCACAACATCTAGTGTCCATGCCAGTACAACAGACGGTGGAGTAGCAACAACATTCAGTCTTCCCACAACATTAGAGGTAGAGAAAACATCACCAACCTGGGAAGCAACAACACAGGATGCAGGAACAACCACACCTGTCTTAGAAACAACTATAGCACATGATGGTACAACAACACCTGGTGTGGAAGTAACCTCACTGGATTCAGCCACTACATCCAGTGACACTGCCACAACAGACAGTTCAGAAGCAGTAACATTGACATCCATCATAACGACAGCAGAGAAAGAAACAACCATAAATAATTTGGCTACAACTACACATGACGGAGGAACAACTACACAAGTGTTTGATATAACTACAAATGAAGCAGGTACAACAGAAGTTGTTTCTGAAACAACACCAGATGTTGTCACAACATCTAGTGTTCATGCCAGTACAACTGATGGTGTAATAGCAACAACATTCATTCTTCCCACAACAACATCCAAACCAGAAACAACAGCAGTGACATGGGAACCGACAACACAAGTTGCAGGAACAACCACCCTTGTCTCAGAAACAACGATACCACACGATGGCACAACACCTGGTATGGAAGTAACCACATTGGATCAAGCCACTACATCCAGTGACACTGCCACAACACACAGTTTAGAAGCAGTAACACTGACAACCTTCATAACGACAGCAGAGGCAGAAACAACCAAAGAGAATTTGGATACAACTACACGTGATGGAGGAACAACAACACAAAGGTTGGATATAACTACACATGAAGAAGCTACAACAGTAGCTGTTTCAGAAACAACACCAGATGTTGTCACAACATCTAGTGTCCATGCCAGTACAACAGACGGTGTAGTAGCAACAACATTCATTCTTCCCACAACAACATCCAAACCAGAGACAACAGGAGTGACATGGGAACCGACAACACAAGTTGCAGGAACAACCACCCTTGTCTCAGAAACAACGATACCACACGATGGCACAACCACAGCAGATTTGGAAAGAACAACATTGGATTCAGACACTACATCCAGTGACACTGCCACAACACACAGTTCAGAAGCAGTAACACTGACAACAATCATAACGACAGCAGAGGCAGAAACAACCAAAGAGAATTTGGATACAACTACACATGATGGAGGAACAACAACACAAAGGTTGGATATAACTACACATGAAGAAGCTACAACAGTAGCTGTTTCAGAAACAACACCAGATGTTGTCACAACATCTAGTGTCCATGCCAGTACAACAGACGGTGGAGTAGAAACAACATTCAGTCTTCCCACAACATTAGAGGTAGAGAAAACATCACCAACCTGGGAAGCAACAACACAGGATGCAGGAACAACCACACCTGTCTTAGAAACAACTATAGCACACGATGGTACAACAACACCTGGTGTGGAAGTAACCTCACTGGATTCAGCCACTACATCCAGTGACACTGCCACAACAGACAGTTCAGAAGCAGTAACACTGACATCCATCATAACGACAGCAGAGGCAGAAACAACCAAAGAGAATTTGGCTACAACTACACATGACGGAGGAACAACTACACAAGTGTTTGTTATAACTACACATGAAGCAGGTACAACAGAAGTTGTTTCTGAAACAACACCAGATGTTGCCACAACATCTAGTGTTCATGCCAGTACAACTGATGGTGTAATAGCAACAACATTCAGTCTTCCCACAAGAACATCCAAACCAGAAACAACAGCAGTGACATGGGAACCGACAACACAAGTTGCAGGAACAACCACCCTTGTCTCAGAAACAACTATATCACATGATGGCACAACAACACCTGGTGTGGAAGTAACCTCACTGGATTCAGCCACTACATCCAGTGACACTGCCACAACACACAGTTCAGAAGCAGTAACACTGACAACCATCATAACGACAGCAGAGGCAGAAACAACCAAAGAGAATTTGGATACAACTACACATGATGGAGGAACAACAACACAAAGGTTGGATATAACTACACATGAAGAAGCTACAACAGTAGCTGTTTCAGAAACAACACCAGATGTTGTCACAACATCTAGTGTCCATGCCAGTACAACAGACGGTGGAGTAGCAACAACATTCAGTCTTCCCACAACATTAGAGGTAGAGAAAACATCACCAACCTGGGAAGCAACAACACAGGATGCAGGAACAACCACACCTGTCTTAGAAACAACTATAGCACATGATGGTACAACAACACCTGGTGTGGAAGTAACCTCACTGGATTCAGCCACTACATCCAGTGACACTGACACAACAGACAGTTCAGAAGCAGTAACATTGACATCCATCATAACGACAGCAGAGAAAGAAACAACCATAAATAATTTGGCTACAACTACACATGACGGAGGAACAACTACACAAGTGTTTGATATAACTACAAATGAAGCAGGTACAACAGAAGTTGTTTCTGAAACAACACCAGATGTTGTCACAACATCTAGTGTTCATGCCAGTACAACTGATGGTGTAATAGCAACAACATTCATTCTTCCCACAACAACATCCAAACCAGAAACAACAGCAGTGACATGGGAACCGACAACACAAGTTGCAGGAACAACCACCCTTGTCTCAGAAACAACTATATCACATGATGGTACAACAACACCTGGTGTGGAAGTAACCTCACTGGATTCAGCCACTACATCCAGTGACACTGCCACAACAGACAGTTCAGAAGCAGTAACACTGACATCCATCATAACGACAGCAGAGGCAGAAACAACCAAAGAGAATTTGGATACAACTACACATGATGGAGGAACAACAACACAAAGGTTGGATATAACTACACATGAAGAAGCTACAACAGTAGCTGTTTCAGAAACAACACCAGATGTTGTCACAACATCTAGTGTCCATGCCAGTACAACAGACGGTGTAGTAGCAACAACATTCATTCTTCCCACAACAACATCCAAACCAGAGACAACAGGAGTGACATGGGAACCGACAACACAAGTTGCAGGAACAACCACCCTTGTCTCAGAAACAACGATACCACACGATGGCACAACCACAGCAGATTTGGAAAGAACAACATTGAATTCATCACCATCTTCAACAACAGCACCAACCTGGGAAGCAACAACACAGGATGCAGGAACAACGACACCTGTCTTAGAAACAACTATAGCACATGATGGTACAACAACACCTGGTGTGGAAGTAACCTCACTGGATTCAGCCACTACATCCATTGACACTGCCACAACACACAGTTCAGAAGCAGTAACACTGACAACCATCATAACGACAGCAGAGGCAGAAACAACCAAAGAGAATTTGGATACAACTACACATGATGGAGGAACAACAACACAAAGGTTGGATATAACTACACATGAAGAAGCTACAACAGTAGCTGTTTCAGAAACAACACCAGATGTTGTAACAACATCTAGTGTCCATGCCAGTACAACAGACGGTGGAGTGGCAACAACATTCAGTCTTCCCACAACATTAGAGGTAGAGAAAACATCACCAACCTGGGAAGCAACAACACAGGATGCAGGAACAACCACACCTGTCTTAAAAACAACTATAGCACATGATGGTACAACAACACCTGGTGTGGAAGTAACCTCACTGGATTCAGCCACTACATCCATTGACACTGCCACAACAGAAAGTTCAGAAGAAGTAAGACTGACATCCATCATAACGACAGCAGAGGCAGAAACAACCATAAATAATTTGGCTACAACTACACATGATGGAGGAACAACTACACAAGTATTTGATATAACTACACATGAAGAAGGTACAACAGAAGTTGTTTCTGAAACAACACCAGATGTTGTCACAACATCTAGTGTTCATGCCAGTACAACTGATGGTGTAATAGCAACAACATTCATTCTTCCCACAACAACATCCAAACCAGAAACAACAGCAGTGACATCGGAACCGACAACACAAGTTGCAGGAACAACCACCCTTGTCTCAGAAACAACTATATCACATGATGGTACAACAACACCTGGTGTGGAAGTAACCTCACTGGATTCAGCCACTACATCCAGTGACACTGCCACAATAGACAGTTCAGAAGCAGTAACACTGACATCCATCATAACGACAGCAGAGGCAGAAACAACCAAAGAGAATTTGGATACAACTACACATGATGGAGGAACAACAACACAAAGGTTGGATATAACTACACATGAAGAAGCTACAACAGTAGCTGTTTCAGAAACAACACCAGATGTTGTCACAACATCTAGTGTCCATGCCAGTACAACTGATGGTGTAATAGCAACAACATTCATTCTTCCCACAACAACATCCAAACCAGAAACAACAGCAGTGACATGGGAACCGACAACACAAGTTGCAGGAACAACCACCCTTGTCTCAGAAACAACGATACCACACGATGGCACAACACCTGGTATGGAAGTAACCACATTGGATCAAGCCACTACATCCAGTGACACTGCCACAACACACAGTTTAGAAGCAGTAACACTGACAACCTTCATAACGACAGCAGAGGCAGAAACAACCAAAGAGAATTTGGATACAACTACACATGATGGAGGAACAACAACACAAAGGTTGGATATAACTACACATGAAGAAGCTACAACAGTAGCTGTTTCAGAAACAACACCAGATGTTGTCACAACATCTAGTGTCCATGCCAGTACAACAGATGGTGTAGTAGCAACAACATTCATTCTTCCCACAACAACATCCAAACCAGAGACAACAGCAGTGACATGGGAATCGACAACACAAGTTGCAGGAACAACCACCCTTGTCTCAGAAACAACGATACCACACGATGGCACAACCACAGCAGATTTGGAAAGAACAACATTGGATTCAGACACTACATACAGTGACACTGCCACAACACACAGTTCAGAAGCAGTAACACTGACAACCATCATAACGACAGCAGAGGCTGGAACAACCAAAGAGAATTTGGATACAACTACACATAATGGAGGAACAACAACACAAAGGTTGGATATAACTACACATGAAGAAGCTACAACAGTAGCTGGTTCAGAAACACCAGATGTTGTCACAACATCTAGTGTCCATGCCAGTACAACAGACGGTGGAGTAGCAACAACATTCAGTCTTCCCACAACATTAGAGGTAGAGAAAACATCACCAACCTGGGAAGCAACAACACAGGATGCAGGAACAACCACACCTGTCTTAGAAACAACTATAGCACATGATGGTACAACAACACCTGGTGTGGAAGTAACCTCACTGGATTCAGCCACTACATCCAGTGACACTGCCACAACAGACAGTTCAGAAGCAGTAACACTGACATCCATCATAACGACAGCAGAGGCAGAAACAACCAAAGAGAATTTGGATACAACTACACATGATGGAGGAACAACAACACAAAGGTTGGATATAACTACACATGAAGAAGCTACAACAGTAGCTGTTTCAGAAACAACACCAGATGTTGTAACAACATCTAGTGTCCATGCCAGTACAACAGACGGTGGAGTAGCAACAACATTCAGTCTTCCCACAACATTAGAGGTAGAGAAAACATCACCAACCTGGGAAGCAACAACACAAGTTGCAGGAACAACCACCCTTGTCTCAGAAACAACGATACCACACGATGGCACAACAACACCTGATGTGGAAGTAACCACATTGGATCAAGCCACTACATCCAGTGACACTGCCACAACACACAGTTCAGAAGCAGTAACACTGACAACCATCATAACGACAGCAGAGGCAGAAACAACCAAAGAGAATTTGGATACAACTACACATGATGGAGGAACAACAACACAAAGGTTGGATATAACTACACATGAAGAAGCTACAACAGTAGCTGTTTCAGAAACAACACCAGATGTTGTCACAACATCTAGTGTCCATTCCAGTACAACAGACGGTGTAGTAGCAACAACATTCATTCTTCCCACAACAACATCCAAACCAGAAACAACAGCAGTGACATGGGAACCGACAACACAAGTTGCAGGAACAACCACCCTTGTCTCAGAAACAACGATACCACACGATGGCACAACCACAGCAGATTTGGAAAGAACAACATTGGATTCAGACACTACATACAGTGACACTGCCACAACACACAGTTCAGAAGCAGTAACACTGACAACCATCATAACGACAGCAGAGGCAGGAACAACCAAAGAGAATTTGGATACAACTACACATAATGGAGGAACAACAACACAAAGGTTGGATATAACTACACATGAAGAAGCTACAACAGTAGCTGTTTCAGAAACACCACATGTTGTCACAACATCTAGTGTCCATGCCAGTACAACAGACGGTGGAGTAGCAACAACATTCAGTCTTCCCACAACATTAGAGGTAGAGAAAACATCACCAACCTGGGAAGCAACAACACAGGATGCAGGAACAACCACACCTGTCTTAGAAACAACTATAGCACATGATGGTACAACAACACCTGGTGTGGAAGTAACCTCACTGGATTCAGCCACTACATCCAGTGACACTGCCACAACAGACAGTTCAGAAGCAGTAACACTGACATCCATCATAACGACAGCAGAGACAGAAACAACCATGAATAATTTGGCTACAACTACACATGACGGAGGAACAACTACACAAGTGTTTGATATAACTACACATGAAGCAGGTACAACAGAAGTTGTTTCTGAAACAACACCAGATGTTGTCACAACCTCTAGTGTTCATGCCAGTACAACTGATGGTGTAATAGCAACAACATTCATTCTTCCCACAACAACATCCAAACCAGAAACAACAGCAGTGACATGGGAACCGACAACACAAGTTGCAGGAACAACCACCCTTGTCTCAGAAACAACTATATCACATGATGGTACAACAACACCTGGTGTGGAAGTAACCTCACTGGATTCAGCCACTACATCCAGTGACACTGCCACAACAGACAGTTCAGAAGCAGTAACACTGACATCCATCATAACGACAGCAGAGACAGAAACAACCATAAATAATTTGGCTACAACTACACATGACGGAGGAACAACTACACAAGTGTTTGATATAACTACACATGAAGCAGGTACAACAGAAGTTGTTTCAGAAACAACACCAGATGTTGTCACAACATCTAGTGTCCATGCCAGTACAACTGATGGTGTAATAGCAACAACATTCATTCTTCCCACAACAACATCCAAACCAGAAACAACAGCAGTGACATGGGAACCGACAACACAAGTTGCAGGAACAACCACCCTTGTCTCAGAAACAATGATACCACACGATGGCACAACACCTGGTATGGAAGTAACCACATTGGATCAAGCCACTACATCCAGTGACACTGCCACAACACACAGTTTAGAAGCAGTAACACTGACAACCTTCATAACGACAGCAGAGGCAGAAACAACCAAAGAGAATTTGGATACAACTACACATGATGGAGGAACAACAACACAAAGGTTGGATATAACTACACATGAAGAAGCTACAACAGTAGCTGTTTCAGAAACAACACCAGATGTTGTCACAACATCTAGTGTCCAAGCCAGTACAACAGACAGTGTAGTAGCAACAACATTCATTCTTCCCACAACAACATCCAAACCAGAGACAACAGGAGTGACATGGGAACCGACAACACAGGTTGCAGGAACAACCACCCTTGTCTCAGAAACAACGATACCACACGATGGTACAACCACAGCAGATTTGGAAAGAACAACATTGGATTCAGACACTACATCCAGTGACACTGCCACAACACACAGTTCAGAAGTAGTAACACTGACATCCATCATAACGACAGCAGAGGCAGAAACAACCAAAGAGAATTTGGATACAACTACACATGATGGAGGAACAACAACACAAAGGTTGGATATAACTACACATGAAGAAGCTACAACAGTAGCTGTTTCAGAAACAACACCAGATGTTGTCACAACATCTAGTGTCCATGCCAGTACAACAGACGGTGGAGTAGCAACAACATTCAGTCTTCCCACAACATTAGAGGTAGAGAAAACATCACCAACCTGGGAAGCAACAACACAGGATGCAGGAACAACCACACCTGTCTTAGAAACAACTATAGCACATGATTGTACAACAACACCTGGTGTGGAAGTAACCTCACTGGATTCAGCCACTACATCCAGTGACACTGCCACAACAGACAGTTCAGAAGCAGTAACACTGACATCCATCATAACGACAGCAGAGACAGAAACAACCATAAATAATTTGGCTACAACTACACATGACGGAGGAACAACTACACAAGTGTTTGATATAACTACACATGAAGCAGGTACAACAGAAGTTGTTTCTGAAACAACACCAGATGTTGTCACAACATCTAGTGTTCATGCCAGTACAACTGATGGTGTAATAGCAACAACATTCATTCTTCCCACAACAACATCCAAACCAGAAACAACAGCAATGACATGGGAACCGACAACACAAGTTGCAGGAACAACCACCCTTGTCTCAGAAACAACTATATCACATGATGGTACAACAACACCTGGTGTGGAAGTAACCTCACTGGATTCAGCCACTACATCCAGTGACACTGCCACAACAGACAGTTCAGAAGCAGTAACACTGACATCCATCATAACGACAGCAGAGACAGAAACAACCATAAATAATTTGGCTACAACTACACATGACGGAGGAACAACAACACAAAGGTTGGATATAACTACACATGAAGAAGCTACAACAGAAGTTGTTTCTGAAACAACACCAGATGTTGTCACAACATCTAGTGTTCATGCCAGTACAACTGATGGTGTAATAGCAACAACATTCATTCTTCCCACAACAACATCCAAACCAGAAACAACAGCAGTGACATCGGAACCGACAACACAAGTTGCAGGAACAACCACCCTTGTCTCAGAAACAACTATATCACATGATGGTACAACAACACCTGGTGTGGAAGTAACCTCACTGGATTCAGCCACTACATCCAGTGACACTGCCACAATAGACAGTTCAGAAGCAGTAACACTGACATCCATCATAACGACAGCAGAGGCAGAAACAACCAAAGAGAATTTGGATACAACTACACATGATGGAGGAACAACAACACAAAGGTTGGATATAACTACACATGAAGAAGCTACAACAGTAGCTGTTTCAGAAACAACACCAGATGTTGTCACAACATCTAGTGTCCATGCCAGTACAACTGATGGTGTAATAGCAACAACATTCATTCTTCCCACAACAACATCCAAACCAGAAACAACAGCAGTGACATGGGAACCGACAACACAAGTTGCAGGAACAACCACCCTTGTCTCAGAAACAACGATACCACACGATGGCACAACACCTGGTATGGAAGTAACCACATTGGATCAAGCCACTACATCCAGTGACACTGCCACAACACACAGTTTAGAAGCAGTAACACTGACAACCTTCATAACGACAGCAGAGGCAGAAACAACCAAAGAGAATTTGGATACAACTACACATGATGGAGGAACAACAACACAAAGGTTGGATATAACTACACATGAAGAAGCTACAACAGTAGCTGTTTCAGAAACAACACCAGATGTTGTCACAACATCTAGTGTCCATGCCAGTACAACAGATGTTGTAGTAGCAACAACATTCATTCTTCCCACAACAACATCCAAACCAGAGACAACAGCAGTGACATGGGAATCGACAACACAAGTTGCAGGAACAACCACCCTTGTCTCAGAAACAACGATACCACACGATGGCACAACCACAGCAGATTTGGAAAGAACAACATTGGATTCAGACACTACATACAGTGACACTGCCACAACACACAGTTCAGAAGCAGTAACACTGACAACCATCATAACGACAGCAGAGGCTGGAACAACCAAAGAGAATTTGGATACAACTACACATAATGGAGGAACAACAACACAAAGGTTGGATATAACTACACATGAAGAAGCTACAACAGTAGCTGGTTCAGAAACACCAGATGTTGTCACAACATCTAGTGTCCATGCCAGTACAACAGACGGTGGAGTAGCAACAACATTCAGTCTTCCCACAACATTAGAGGTAGAGAAAACATCACCAACCTGGGAAGCAACAACACAGGATGCAGGAACAACCACACCTGTCTTAGAAACAACTATAGCACATGATGGTACAACAACACCTGGTGTGGAAGTAACCTCACTGGATTCAGCCACTACATCCAGTGACACTGCCACAACAGACAGTTCAGAAGCAGTAACACTGACATCCATCATAACGACAGCAGAGGCAGAAACAACCAAAGAGAATTTGGATACAACTACACATGATGGAGGAACAACAACACAAAGGTTGGATATAACTACACATGAAGAAGCTATAACAGTAGCTGTTTCAGAAACAACACCAGATGTTGTAACAACATCTAGTGTCCATGCCAGTACAACAGACGGTGGAGTAGCAACAACATTCAGTCTTCCCACAACATTAGAGGTAGAGAAAACATCACCAACCTGGGAAGCAACAACACAAGTTGCAGGAACAACCACCCTTGTCTCAGAAACAACGATACCACACGATGGCACAACAACACCTGATGTGGAAGTAACCACATTGGATCAAGCCACTACATCCAGTGACACTGCCACAACACACAGTTCAGAAGCAGTAACACTGACAACCATCATAACGACAGCAGAGGCAGAAACAACCAAAGAGAATTTGGATACAACTACACATGATGGAGGAACAACAACACAAAGGTTGGATATAACTACACATGAAGAAGCTACAACAGTAGCTGTTTCAGAAACAACACCAGATGTTGTCACAACATCTAGTGTCCATTCCAGTACAACAGACGGTGTAGTAGCAACAACATTCATTCTTCCCACAACAACATCCAAACCAGAAACAACAGCAGTGACATGGGAACCGACAACACAAGTTGCAGGAACAACCACCCTTGTCTCAGAAACAACGATACCACACGATGGCAAAACCACAGCAGATTTGGAAAGAACAACATTGTATTCAGACACTACATACAGTGACACTGCCACAACACACAGTTCAGAAGCAGTAACACTGACAACCATCATAACGACAGCAGAGGCAGGAACAACCAAAGAGAATTTGGATACAACTACACATAATGGAGGAACAACAACACAAAGGTTGGATATAACTACACATGAAGAAGCTACAACAGTAGCTGTTTCAGAAACACCACATGTTGTCACAACATCTAGTGTCCATGCCAGTACAACAGACGGTGGAGTAGCAACAACATTCAGTCTTCCCACAACATTAGAGGTAGAGAAAACATCACCAACCTGGGAAGCAACAACACAGGATGCAGGAACAACCACACCTGTCTTAGAAACAACTATAGCACATGATGGTACAACAACACCTGGTGTGGAAGTAACCTCACTGGATTCAGCCACTACATCCAGTGACACTGCCACAACAGACAGTTCAGAAGCAGTAACACTGACATCCATCATAACGACAGCAGAGACAGAAACAACCATGAATAATTTGGCTACAACTACACATGACGGAGGAACAACTACACAAGTGTTTGATATAACTACACATGAAGCAGGTACAACAGAAGTTGTTTCTGAAACAACACCAGATGTTGTCACAACCTCTAGTGTTCATGCCAGTACAACTGATGGTGTAATAGCAACAACATTCATTCTTCCCACAACAACATCCAAACCAGAAACAACAGCAGTGACATGGGAACCGACAACACAAGTTGCAGGAACAACCACCCTTGTCTCAGAAACAACTATATCACATGATGGTACAACAACACCTGGTGTGGAAGTAACCTCACTGGATTCAGCCACTACATCCAGTGACACTGCCACAACAGACAGTTCAGAAGCAGTAACACTGACATCCATCATAACGACAGCAGAGACAGAAACAACCATAAATAATTTGGCTACAACTACACATGACGGAGGAACAACTACACAAGTGTTTGATATAACTACACATGAAGCAGGTACAACAGAAGTTGTTTCAGAAACAACACCAGATGTTGTCACAACATCTAGTGTCCATGCCAGTACAACTGATGGTGTAATAGCAACAACATTCATTCTTCCCACAACAACATCCAAACCAGAAACAACAGCAGTGACATGGGAACCGACAACACAAGTTGCAGGAACAACCACCCTTGTCTCAGAAACAATGATACCACACGATGGCACAACACCTGGTATGGAAGTAACCACATTGGATCAAGCCACTACATCCAGTGACACTGCCACAACACACAGTTTAGAAGCAGTAACACTGACAACCTTCATAACGACAGCAGAGGCAGAAACAACCAAAGAGAATTTGGATACAACTACACATGATGGAGGAACAACAACACAAAGGTTGGATATAACTACACATGAAGAAGCTACAACAGTAGCTGTTTCAGAAACAACACCAGATGTTGTCACAACATCTAGTGTCCAAGCCAGTACAACAGACAGTGTAGTAGCAACAACATTCATTCTTCCCACAACAACATCCAAACCAGAGACAACAGGAGTGACATGGGAACCGACAACACAGGTTGCAGGAACAACCACCCTTGTCTCAGAAACAACGATACCACACGATGGTACAACCACAGCAGATTTGGAAAGAACAACATTGGATTCAGACACTACATCCAGTGACACTGCCACAACACACAGTTCAGAAGCAGTAACACTGACATCCATCATAACGACAGCAGAGGCAGAAACAACCAAAGAGAATTTGGATACAACTACACATGATGGAGGAACAACAACACAAAGGTTGGATATAACTACACATGAAGAAGCTACAACAGTAGCTGTTTCAGAAACAACACCAGATGTTGTCACAACATCTAGTGTCCAAGCCAGTACAACAGACAGTGTAGTAGCAACAACATTCATTCTTCCCACAACAACATCCAAACCAGAGACAACAGGAGTGACATGGGAACCGACAACACAGGTTGCAGGAACAACCACCCTTGTCTCAGAAACAACGATACCACACGATGGTACAACCACAGCAGATTTGGAAAGAACAACATTGGATTCAGACACTACATCCAGTGACACTGCCACAACACACAGTTCAGAAGTAGTAACACTGACATCCATCATAACGACAGCAGAGGCAGAAACAACCAAAGAGAATTTGGATACAACTACACATGATGGAGGAACAACAACACAAAGGTTGGATATAACTACACATGAAGAAGCTACAACAGTAGCTGTTTCAGAAACAACACCAGATGTTGTCACAACATCTAGTGTCCATGCCAGTACAACAGACGGTGGAGTAGCAACAACATTCAGTCTTCCCACAACATTAGAGGTAGAGAAAACATCACCAACCTGGGAAGCAACAACACAGGATGCAGGAACAACCACACCTGTCTTAGAAACAACTATAGCACATGATTGTACAACAACACCTGGTGTGGAAGTAACCTCACTGGATTCAGCCACTACATCCAGTGACACTGCCACAACAGACAGTTCAGAAGCAGTAACACTGACATCCATCATAACGACAGCAGAGGCAGAAACAACCATAAATAATTTGGCTACAACTACACATGACGGAGGAACAACAACACAAGTGTTTGATATAACTACACATGAAGCAGGTACAACAGAAGTTGTTTCTGAAACAACACCAGATGTTGTCACAACATCTAGTGTTCATGCCAGTACAACTGATGGTGTAATAGCAACAACATTCATTCTTCCCACAACAACATCCAAACCAGAAACAACAGCAATGACATGGGAACCGACAACACAAGTTGCAGGAACAACCACCCTTGTCTCAGAAACAACTATATCACATGATGGTACAACAACACCTGGTGTGGAAGTAACCTCACTGGATTCAGCCACTACATCCAGTGACACTGCCACAACAGACAGTTCAGAAGCAGTAACACTGACATCCATCATAACGACAGCAGAGACAGAAACAACCATAAATAATTTGGCTACAACTACACATGACGGAGGAACAACAACACAAAGGTTGGATATAACTACACATGAAGAAGCTACAACAGTAGCTGTTTCAGAAACAACACCAGATGTTGTCACAACATCTAGTGTCCATGCCAGTACAACAGACGGTGTAGTAGCAACAACATTCATTCTTCCCACAACAACATCCAAACCAGAGACAACAGGAGTGACATGGGACCCGACAACACAAGTTGCAGGAACAACCACCCTTGTCTCAGAAACAACGATACCACACGATGGCACAACCACAGCAGATTTGGAAAGAACAACATTGGATTCAGACACTACATCCAGTGACACTGCCACAACACACAGTTCAGAAGCAGTAACACTGACAACCATCATAACGACAGCAGAGGCAGAAACAACCAAAGAGAATTTGGATACAACTACACATGATGGAGGAACAACAACACAAAGGTTGGATATAACTACACATGAAGAAGCTACAACAGTAACTGTTTCAGAAACAACACCATATGTTGTAACAACATCTAGTGTCCATGCCAGTACAACAGACGGTGGAGTAGCAACAACATTCAGTCTTCCCACAACATTAGAGGTAGAGAAAACATCACCAACCTGGGAAGCAACAACACAGGATGCAGGAACAACCACACCTGTCTTAGAAACAACTATAGCACATGATGGTACAACAACACCTGGTGTGGAAGTAACCTCACTGGATTCAGCCACTACATCCAGTGACACTGCCACAACAGACAGTTCAGAAGCAGTAACACTGACATCCATCATAACGACAGCAGAGGCAGAAACAACCAAAGAGAATTTGGATACAACTACACATGATGGAGGAACAACAACACAAAGGTTGGATATAACTACACATGAAGAAGCTACAACAGTAGCCGTTTCAGAAACAACACCAGATGTTGTAACAACATCTAGTGTCCATGCCAGTACAACAGACGATGGAGTAGCAACAACATTCAGTCTTCCCACAACATTAGAGGTAGAGAAAATATCACCAACCTGGGAAGCAACAACACAGGATGCAGGAACAACCACACCTGTCTTAGAAACAACTATAGCACATGATGGTACAACAACACCTGGTGTGGAAGTAACCTCACTGGATTCAGCCACTACATCCAGTGACACTGCCACAACAGACAGTTCAGAAGCAGTAACACTGACATCCATCATAACGACAGCAGAGGCAGAAACAACCAAAGAGAATTTGGATACAACTACACATGATGGAGGAACAACAACACAAAGGTTGGATATAACTACACATGAAGAAGCTACAACAGTAGCTGTTTCAGAAACAACACCAGATGTTGTAACAACATCTAGTGTCCATGCCAGCAGATGTTTCACAACATCTAGTGTCCATTCCAGTACAACAGACGGTGTAGTAGCAACAACATTCATTCTTCCCACAACAACATCCAAACCAGAAACAACAGCAGTGACATGGGAACCGACAACACAAGTTGCAGGAACAACCACCCTTGTCTCAGAAACAACGATACCACACGATGGCAAAACCACAGCAGATTTGGAAAGAACAACATTGTATTCAGACACTACATACAGTGACACTGCCACAACACACAGTTCAGAAGCAGTAACACTGACAACCATCATAACGACAGCAGAGGCAGGAACAACCAAAGAGAATTTGGATACAACTACACATAATGGAGGAACAACAACACAAAGGTTGGATATAACTACACATGAAGAAGCTACAACAGTAGCTGGTTCAGAAACACCAGATGTTGTCACAACATCTAGTGTCCATGCCAGTACAACAGACGGTGGAGTAGCAACAACATTCAGTCTTCCCACAACATTAGAGGTAGAGAAAACATCACCAACCTGGGAAGCAACAACACAGGATGCAGGAACAACCACACCTGTCTTAGAAACAACTATAGCACATGATGGTACAACAACACCTGGTGTGGAAGTAACCTCACTGGATTCAGCCACTACATCCAGTGACACTGCCACAACAGACAGTTCAGAAGCAGTAACACTGACATCCATCATAACGACAGCAGAGACAGAAACAACCATAAATAATTTGGCTACAACTACACATGACGGAGGAACAACTACACAAGTATTTGATATAACTACACATGAAGCAGGTACAACAGAAGTTGTTTCTGAAACAACACCAGATGTTGTCACAACATCTAGTGTTCATGCCAGTACAACTGATGGTGTAATAGCAACAACATTCATTCTTCCCACAACAACATCCAAACCAGAAACAACAGCAGTGACATGGGAACCGACAACACAAGTTGCAGGAACAACCACCCTTGTCTCAGAAACAACTATATCACATGATGGTACAACAACACCTGGTGTGGAAGTAACCTCACTGGATTCAGCCACTACATCCAGTGACACTGCCACAACAGACAGTTCAGAAGCCGTAACACTGACATCCATCATAACGACAGCAGAGGCAGAAACAACCATAAATAATTTGGCTACAACTACACATGACGGAGGAACAACTACACAAGTATTTGATATAACTACACATGAAGAAGGTACAACAGAAGTTGTTTCTGAAACAACACCAGATGTCACAACATCTAGTGTTCATGCCAGTACAACTGATGGTGTAATAGCAACAACATTCATTCTTCCCACAACAACATCCAAACCAGAAACAACAGCAGTGACATGGGAACCGACAACACAAGTTGCAGGAACAACCACCCTTGTCTCAGAAACAACTATATCACATGATGGTACAACAACACCTGGTGTGGAAGTAACCTCACTGGATTCAGCCACTACATCCAGTGACACTGCCACAACAGACAGTTCAGAAGCAGTAACACTGACATCCATCATAACGACAGCAGAGACAGAAACAACCAAAGAGAATTTGGATACAACTACACATGATGGAGGAACAACAACACAAAGGTTGGATATAACTACACATGAAGAAGCTACAACAGTAGCTGTTTCTGAAACAACACCAGATGTTGTCACAACATCTAGTGTCCATGCCAGTACAACAGACGGTGGAGTAGCAACAACATTCAGTCTTCCCACAACATTAGAGGTAGAGAAAACATCACCAACCTGGGAAGCAACAACACAGGATGCAGGAACAACCACACCTGTCTTAGAAACAACTATAGCACATGATGGTACAACAACACCTGGTGTGGAAGTAACCTCACTGGATTCAGCCACTACATCCATTGACACTGCCACAACAGACAGTTCAGAAGAAGTAACACTGACATCCATCATAACGACAGCAGAGGCAGAAACAACCATAAATAATTTGGCTACAACTACACATGACGGAAGAACAACTACACAAGTATTTGATATAACTACACATGAAGAAGGTAAAACAGAAGTTGTTTCTGAAACAACACCAGATGTTGTCACAACATCTAGTGTTCATGCCAGTACAACTGATGGTGTAATAGCAACAACATTCATTCTTCCCACAACAACATCCAAACCAGAAACAACAGCAGTGACATGGGAACCGACAACACAAGTTGCAGGAACAACCACCCTTGTCTCAGAAACAACTATATCACATGATGGTACAACAACACCTGGTGTGGAAGTAACCTCACTGGATTCAGCCACTACATCCAGTGACACTGCCACAACAGACAGTTCAGAAGCAGTAACACTGACATCCATCATAACGACAGCAGAGGCAGAAACAACCAAAGAGAATTTGGATACAACTACACATGATGGAGGAACAACAACACAAAGGTTGGATATAACTACACATGAAGAAGCTACAACAGTAGCTGTTTCAGAAACAACACCAGATGTTGTAACAACATCTAGTGTCCATGCCAGTACAACAGACGGTGGAGTAGCAACAACATTCATTCTTCCCACAACAACATCCAAACCAGAAACAACAGCAGTGACATGGGAACCGACAACACAAGTTGCAGGAACAACCACCCTTGTCTCAGAAACAACGATACCACACGATGGTACAACCACAGCAGATTTGGAAAGAACAACATTGGATTCAGACACTACATCCAGTGACACTGCCACAACACACAGTTCAGAAGCAGTAACACTGACATCCATCATAACGACAGCAGAGGCAGAAACAACCAAAGAGAATTTGGATACAACTACACATGATGGAGGAACAACAACACAAAGGTTGGATATAACTACACATGAAGAAGCTACAACAGTAGCTGTTTCTGAAACAACACCAGATGTTGTCACAACATCTAGTGTTCATGCCAGTACAACTGATGGTGTAATAGCAACAACATTCATTCTTCCCACAACAACATCCAAACCAGAAACAACAGCAGTGACATGGGAACCGACAACACAAGTTGCAGGAACAACCACCCTTGTCTCAGAAACAACTATATCACATGATGGTACAACAACACCTGGTGTGGAAGAAACCTCACTGGATTCAGCCACTACATCCAGTGACACTGCCACAACAGACAGTTCAGAAGCAGTAACACTGACATCCATCATAACGACAGCAGAGACAGAAACAACCATAAATAATTTGGCTACAACTACACATGACGGAGGAACAACTACACAAGTGTTTGATATAACTACACATGAAGCAGGTACAACAGAAGTTGTTTCTGAAACAACACCAGATGTTGTCACAACATCTAGTGTTCATGCCAGTACAACTGATGGTGTAATAGCAACAACATTCATTCTTCCCACAACAACATCCAAACCAGAAACAACAGCAATGACATGGGAACCGACAACACAAGTTGCAGGAACAACCACCCTTGTCTCAGAAACAACTATATCACATGATGGTACAACAACACCTGGTGTGGAAGTAACCTCACTGGATTCAGCCACTACATCCAGTGACACTGCCACAATAGACAGTTCAGAAGCAGTAACACTGACATCCATCATAACGACAGCAGAGGCAGAAACAACCAAAGAGAATTTGGATACAACTACACATGATGGAGGAACAACAACACAAAGGTTGGATATAACTACACATGAAGAAGCTACAACAGTAGCTGTTTCTGAAACAACACCAGATGTTGTCACAACATCTAGTGTTCATGCCAGTACAACTGATGGTGTAATAGCAACAACATTCATTCTTCCCACAACAACATCCAAACCAGAAACAACAGCAGTGACATGGGAACCGACAACACAAGTT
Source organism: Pygocentrus nattereri (assembly GCF_015220715.1). Lineage (NCBI taxonomy): Eukaryota > Metazoa > Chordata > Actinopteri > Characiformes > Serrasalmidae > Pygocentrus > Pygocentrus nattereri. Next base: position 28,094,606 of record NC_051212.1, read on the forward strand.
GCAGGAACAACCACCCTTGTCTCAGAAACAACTATATCACATGATGGTACAACAACACCTGGTGTGGAAGAAACCTCACTGGATTCAGCCACTACATCCAGTGACACTGCCACAACAGACAGTTCAGAAGCAGTAACACTGACATCCATCATAACGACAGCAGAGACAGAAACAACCAAAGAGAATTTGGATACAACTACACATGATGGAGGAACAACAACACAAAGGTTGGATATAACTACACATGAAGAAGCTACAACAGTAGCTGTTTCTGAAACAACACCAGATGTTGTCACAACATCTAGTGTCCATGCCAGTACAACAGACGGTGGAGTAGCAACAACATTCAGTCTTCCCACAACATTAGAGGTAGAGAAAACATCACCAACCTGGGAAGCAACAACACAGGATGCAGGAACAACCACACCTGTCTTAGAAACAACTATAGCACATGATGGTACAACAACACCTGGTGTGGAAGTAACCTCACTGGATTCAGCCACTACATCCATTGACACTGCCACAACAGACAGTTCAGAAGAAGTAACACTGACATCCATCATAACGACAGCAGAGGCAGAAACAACCATAAATAATTTGGCTACAACTACACATGACGGAAGAACAACTACACAAGTATTTGATATAACTACACATGAAGAAGGTAAAACAGAAGTTGTTTCTGAAACAACACCAGATGTTGTCACAACATCTAGTGTTCATGCCAGTACAACTGATGGTGTAATAGCAACAACATTCATTCTTCCCACAACAACATCCAAACCAGAAACAACAGCAGTGACATGGGAACCGACAACACAAGTTGCAGGAACAACCACCCTTGTCTCAGAAACAACTATATCACATGATGGTACAACAACACCTGGTGTGGAAGTAACCTCACTGGATTCAGCCACTACATCCAGTGACACTGCCACAACAGACAGTTCAGAAGCAGTAACACTGACATCCATCATAACGACAGCAGAGGCAGAAACAACCAAAGAGAATTTGGATACAACTACACATGATGGAGGAACAACAACACAAAGGTTGGATATAACTACACATGAAGAAGCTACAACAGTAGCTGTTTCAGAAACAACACCAGATGTTGTAACAACATCTAGTGTCCATGCCAGTACAACAGACGGTGGAGTAGCAACAACATTCATTCTTCCCACAACAACATCCAAACCAGAAACAACAGCAGTGACATGGGAACCGACAACACAAGTTGCAGGAACAACCACCCTTGTCTCAGAAACAACGATACCACACGATGGTACAACCACAGCAGATTTGGAAAGAACAACATTGGATTCAGACACTACATCCAGTGACACTGCCACAACACACAGTTCAGAAGCAGTAACACTGACATCCATCATAACGACAGCAGAGGCAGAAACAACCAAAGAGAATTTGGATACAACTACACATGATGGAGGAACAACAACACAAAGGTTGGATATAACTACACATGAAGAAGCTACAACAGTAGCTGTTTCTGAAACAACACCAGATGTTGTCACAACATCTAGTGTTCATGCCAGTACAACTGATGGTGTAATAGCAACAACATTCATTCTTCCCACAACAACATCCAAACCAGAAACAACAGCAGTGACATGGGAACCGACAACACAAGTTGCAGGAACAACCACCCTTGTCTCAGAAACAACTATATCACATGATGGTACAACAACACCTGGTGTGGAAGAAACCTCACTGGATTCAGCCACTACATCCAGTGACACTGCCACAACAGACAGTTCAGAAGCAGTAACACTGACATCCATCATAACGACAGCAGAGACAGAAACAACCATAAATAATTTGGCTACAACTACACATGACGGAGGAACAACTACACAAGTGTTTGATATAACTACACATGAAGCAGGTACAACAGAAGTTGTTTCTGAAACAACACCAGATGTTGTCACAACATCTAGTGTTCATGCCAGTACAACTGATGGTGTAATAGCAACAACATTCATTCTTCCCACAACAACATCCAAACCAGAAACAACAGCAATGACATGGGAACCGACAACACAAGTTGCAGGAACAACCACCCTTGTCTCAGAAACAACTATATCACATGATGGTACAACAACACCTGGTGTGGAAGTAACCTCACTGGATTCAGCCACTACATCCAGTGACACTGCCACAATAGACAGTTCAGAAGCAGTAACACTGACATCCATCATAACGACAGCAGAGGCAGAAACAACCAAAGAGAATTTGGATACAACTACACATGATGGAGGAACAACAACACAAAGGTTGGATATAACTACACATGAAGAAGCTACAACAGTAGCTGTTTCTGAAACAACACCAGATGTTGTCACAACATCTAGTGTTCATGCCAGTACAACTGATGGTGTAATAGCAACAACATTCATTCTTCCCACAACAACATCCAAACCAGAAACAACAGCAGTGACATGGGAACCGACAACACAAGTTGCAGGAACAACCACCCTTGTCTCAGAAACAACTATATCACATGATGGTACAACAACACCTGGTGTGGAAGAAACCTCACTGGATTCAGCCACTACATCCAGTGACACTGCCACAACAGACAGTTCAGAAGCAGTAACACTGACATCCATCATAACGACAGCAGAGACAGAAACAACCATAAATAATTTGGCTACAACTACACATGACGGAGGAACAACTACACAAGTGTTTGATATAACTACACATGAAGCAGGTACAACAGAAGTTGTTTCAGAAACAACACCAGATGTTGTCACAACATCTAGTGTCCATGCCAGTACAACTGATGGTGTAATAGCAACAACATTCATTCTTCCCACAACAACATCCAAACCAGAAACAACAGCAGTGACATGGGAACCGACAACACAAGTTGCAGGAACAACCACCCTTGTCTCAGAAACAACGATACCACACGATGGCACAACACCTGGTATGGAAGTAACCACATTGGATCAAGCCACTACATCCAGTGACACTGCCACAACACACAGTTTAGAAGCAGTAACACTGACAACCTTCATAACGACAGCAGAGGCAGAAACAACCAAAGAGAATTTGGATACAACTACACATGATGGAGGAACAACAACACAAAGGTTGGATATAACTACACATGAAGAAGCTACAACAGTAGCTGTTTCAGAAACAACACCAGATGTTGTCACAACATCTAGTGTCCATGCCAGTACAACAGACGGTGTAGTAGCAACAACATTCATTCTTCCCACAACAACATCCAAACCAGAGACAACAGGAGTGACATGGGAACCGACAACACAAGTTGCAGGAACAACCACCCTTGTCTCAGAAACAACGATACCACACGATGGTACAACCACAGCAGATTTGGAAAGAACAACATTGGATTCAGACACTACATCCAGTGACACTGCCACAACAGACAGTTCAGAAGCAGTAACACTGACATCCATCATAACGACAGCAGAGGCAGAAACAACCAAAGAGAATTTGGATACAACTACACATGATGGAGGAACAACAACACAAAGGTTGGATATAACTACACATGAAGAAGCTACAACAGTAGCTGTTTCAGAAACAACACCAGATGTTGTCACAACATCTAGTGTCCATGCCAGTACAACAGACGGTGGAGTAGCAACAACATTCAGTCTTCCCACAACATTAGAGGTAGAGAAAACATCACCAACCTGGGAAGCAACAACACAGGATGCAGGAACAACCACACCTGTCTTAGAAACAACTATAGCACATGATGGTACAACAACACCTGGTGTGGAAGTAACCTCACTGGATTCAGCCACTACATCCAGTGACACTGCCACAACAGACAGTTCAGAAGCAGTAACACTGACATCCATCATAACGACAGCAGAGACAGAAACAACCATAAATAATTTGGCTACAACTACACATGACGGAGGAACAACAACACAAGTGTTTGATATAACTACACATGAAGCAGGTACAACAGCAGTTGTTTCTGAAACAACACCAGATGTTGTCACAACATCTAGTGTTCATGCCAGTACAACTGATGGTGTAATAGCAACAACATTCATTCTTCCCACAACAACATCCAAACCAGAAACAACAGCAATGACATGGGAACCGACAACACAAGTTGCAGGAACAACCACCCTTGTCTCAGAAACAACTATATCACATGATGGTACAACAACACCTGGTGTGGAAGTAACCTCACTGGATTCAGCCACTACATCCAGTGACACTGCCACAACAGACAGTTCAGAAGCAGTAACACTGACATCCATCATAACGACAGCAGAGACAGAAACAACCATAAATAATTTGGCTACAACTACACATGACGGAGGAACAACAACACAAAGGTTGGATATAACTACACATGAAGAAGCTACAACAGTAGCTGTTTCAGAAACAACACCAGATGTTGTCACAACATCTAGTGTCCATGCCAGTACAACAGACGGTGTAGTAGCAACGACATTCATTCTTCCCACAACAACATCCAAACCAGAGACAACAGGAGTGACATGGGAACCGACAACACAAGTTGCAGGAACAACCACCCTTGTCTCAGAAACAACTATATCACATGATGGTACAACAACACCTGGTGTGGAAGTAACCTCACTGGATTCAGCCACTACATCCAGTGACACTGCCACAACAGACAGTTCAGAAGCAGTAACACTGACATCCATCATAACGACAGCAGAGGCAGAAACAACCAAAGAGAATTTGGATACAACTACACATGATGGAGGAACAACAACACAAAGGTTGGATATAACTACACATGAAGAAGCTACAACAGTAGCTGTTTCAGAAACAACACCAGATGTTGTAACAACATCTAGTGTCCATGCCAGTACAACAGACGGTGGAGTAGCAACAACATTCAGTCTTCCCACAACATTAGAGGTAGAGAAAACATCACCAACCTGGGAAGCAACAACACAGGATGCAGAAACAACCACACCTGTCTTAGAAACAACTATAGCACATGATGGTACAACAACACCTGGTGTGGAAGTAACCTCACTGGATTCAGCCACTACATCCATTGACACTGCCACAACAGACAGTTCAGAAGCAGTAACACTGACATCCATCATAACGACAGCAGAGGCAGAAACAACCATAAATAATTTGGCTACAACTACACATGACGGAGGAACAACTACACAAGTATTTGATATAACTACACATGAAGAAGGTACAACAGAAGGCTTTTCTGAAACAACACCAGATGTTGTCACAACATCTAGTGTCCATGCCAGTACAACTGATGGTGTAATAGCAACAACATTCATTCTTCCCACAACAACATCCAAACCAGAAACAACAGGAGTGACATGGGAACCGACAACACAAGTTGCAGGAACAACCACCCGTGTCTCAGAAACAACGATACCACACGATGGCACAACAACACCTGATGTGGAAGTAACCACATTGGATCAAGCCACTACATCCAGTGACACTGCCACAACACACAGTTCAGAAGCAGTAACACTGACAACCATCATAACGACAGCAGAGGCAGAAACAACCAAAGAGAATTTGGATACAACTACACATGATGGAGGAACAACAACACAAAGGTTGGATATAACTACACATGAAGAAGCTACAACAGTAGCTGTTTCAGAAACAACAACAGATGTCACAACATCTAGTGTTCATGCCAGTACAACTGATGGTGTAATAGCAACAACATTCATTCTTCCCACAACAACATCCAAACCAGAAACAACAGCAGTGACATGGGAACCGACAACACAAGTTGCAGGAACAACCACCCTTGTCTCAGAAACAACGATACCACACGATGGTACAACCACAGCAGATTTGGAAAGAACAACATTGGATTCAGACACTACATCCAGTGACACTGCCACAACACACAGTTCAGAAGCAGTAACACTGACATCCATCATAACGACAGCAGAGGCAGAAACAACCAAAGAGAATTTGGATACAACTACACATGATGGAGGAACAACAACACAAAGCTTGGATATAACTACACATGAAGAAGCTACAACAGTAGCTGTTTCAGAAACAACACCAGATGTTGTCACAACATCTAGTGTCCATGCCAGTACAACAGACGGTGTAGTAGCAACAACATTCATTCTTCCCACAACAACATCCAAACCAGAAACAACAGCAGTGACATGGGAACCGACAACACAAGTTGCAGGAACAACCACCCTTGTCTCAGAAACAACGATACCACACGATGGCACAACCACAGCAGATTTGGAAAGAACAACATTGGATTCAGACACTACATACAGTGACACTGCCACAACACACAGTTCAGAAGCAGTAACACTGACAACCATCATAACGACAGCAGAGGCAGGAACAACCAAAGAGAATTTGGATACAACTACACATAATGGAGGAACAACAACACAAAGGTTGGATATAACTACACATGAAGAAGCTACAACAGTAGCTGGTTCAGAAACACCACATGTTGTCACAACATCTAGTGTCCATGCCAGTACAACAGACGGTGGAGTAGCAACAACATTCAGTCTTCCCACAACATTAGAGGTAGAGAAAACATCACCAACCTGGGAAGCAACAACACAGGATGCAGGAACAACCACACCTGTCTTAGAAACAACTATAGCACATGATGGTACAACAACACCTGGTGTGGAAGTAACCTCACTGGATTCAGCCACTACATCCAGTGACACTGCCACAACAGACAGTTCAGAAGCAGTAACACTGACATCCATCATAACGACAGCAGAGACAGAAACAACCATAAATAATTTGGCTACAACTACACATGACGGAGGAACAACTACACAAGTATTTGATATAACTACACATGAAGCAGGTACAACAGAAGTTGTTTCTGAAACAACACCAGATGTTGTCACAACATCTAGTGTTCATGCCAGTACAACTGATGGTGTAATAGCAACAACATTCATTCTTCCCACAACAACATCCAAACCAGAAACAACAGCAGTGACATGGGAACCGACAACACAAGTTGCAGGAACAACCACCCTTGTCTCAGAAACAACTATATCACATGATGGTACAACAACACCTGGTGTGGAAGTAACCTCACTGGATTCAGCCACTACATCCAGTGACACTGCCACAACAGACAGTTCAGAAGCAGTAACACTGACATCCATCATAACGACAGCAGAGGCAGAAACAACCATAAATAATTTGGCTACAACTACACATGACGGAGGAACAACTACACAAGTATTTGATATAACTACACATGAAGAAGGTACAACAGAAGTTGTTTCTGAAACAACACCAGATGTCACAACATCTAGTGTTCATGCCAGTACAACTGATGGTGTAATAGCAACAACATTCATTCTTCCCACAACAACATCCAAACCAGAAACAACAGCAGTGACATGGGAACCGACAACACAAGTTGCAGGAACAACCACCCTTGTCTCAGAAACAACTATATCACATGATGGTACAACAACACCTGGTGTGGAAGTAACCTCACTGGATTCAGCCACTACATCCAGTGACACTGCCACAACAGACAGTTCAGAAGCAGTAACACTGACATCCATCATAACGACAGCAGAGACAGAAACAACCAAAGAGAATTTGGATACAACTACACATGATGGAGGAACAACAACACAAAGGTTGGATATAACTACACATGAAGAAGCTACAACAGTAGCTGTTTCTGAAACAACACCAGATGTTGTCACAACATCTAGTGTTCATGCCAGTACAACTGATGGTGTAATAGCAACAACATTCATTCTTCCCACAACAACATCCAAACCAGAAACAACAGCAATGACATGGGAACCGACAACACAAGTTGCAGGAACAACCACCCTTGTCTCAGAAACAACTATATCACATGATGGTACAACAACACCTGGTGTGGAAGTAACCTCACTGGATTCAGCCACTACATCCAGTGACACTGCCACAACAGACAGTTCAGAAGCAGTAACACTGACATCCATCATAACGACAGCAGAGACAGAAACAACCATAAATAATTTGGCTACAACTACACATGACGGAGGAACAACTACACAAGTGTTTGATATAACTACACATGAAGCAGGTACAACAGAAGTTGTTTCAGAAACAACACCAGATGTTGTCACAACATCTAGTGTCCATGCCAGTACAACTGATGGTGTAATAGCAACAACATTCATTCTTCCCATAACAACATCCAAACCAGAAACAACAGCAGTGACATGGGAACCGACAACACAAGTTGCAGGAACAACCACCCTTGTCTCAGAAACAACGATACCACACGATGGCACAACACCTGGTATGGAAGTAACCACATTGGATCAAGCCACTACATCCAGTGACACTGCCACAACACACAGTTTAGAAGCAGTAACACTGACAACCTTCATAACGACAGCAGAGGCAGAAACAACCAAAGAGAATTTGGATACAACTACACATGATGGAGGAACAACAACACAAAGGTTGGATATAACTACACATGAAGAAGCTACAACAGTAGCTGTTTCAGAAACAACACCAGATGTTGTCACAACATCTAGTGTCCATGCCAGTACAACAGACGGTGTAGTAGCAACAACATTCATTCTTCCCACAACAACATCCAAACCAGAGACAACAGGAGTGACATGGGAACCGACAACACAAGTTGCAGGAACAACCACCCTTGTCTCAGAAACAACGATACCACACGATGGTACAACCACAGCAGATTTGGAAAGAACAACATTGGATTCAGACACTACATCCAGTGACACTGCCACAACACACAGTTCAGAAGCAGTAACACTGACATCCATCATAACGACAGCAGAGGCAGAAACAACCAAAGAGAATTTGGATACAACTACACATGATGGAGGAACAACAACACAAAGGTTGGATATAACTACACATGAAGAAGCTACAACAGTAGCTGTTTCAGAAACAACACCAGATGTTGTAACAACATCTAGTGTCCATGCCAGTACAACAGACGGTGGAGTAGCAACAACATTCAGTCTTCCCACAACATTAGAGGTAGAGAAAACATCACCAACCTGGGAAGCAACAACACAGGATGCAGGAACAACCACACCTGTCTTAGAAACAACTATAGCACATGATGGTACAACAACACCTGGTGTGGAAGTAACCTCACTGGATTCAGCCACTACATCCAGTGACACTGCCACAACAGACAGTTCAGAAGCAGTAACACTGACATCCATCATAACGACAGCAGAGACAGAAACAACCATAAATAATTTGGCTACAACTACACATGACGGAGGAACAACTACACAAGTGTTTGATATAACTACACATGAAGCAGGTACAACAGAAGTTGTTTCTGAAACAACACCAGATGTTGTCACAACATCTAGTGTTCATGCCAGTACAACTGATGGTGTAATAGCAACAACATTCATTCTTCCCACAACAACATCCAAACCAGAAACAACAGCAATGACATGGGAACCGACAACACAAGTTGCAGGAACAACCACCCTTGTCTCAGAAACAACTATATCACATGATGGTACAACAACACCTGGTGTGGAAGTAACCTCACTGGATTCAGCCACTACATCCAGTGACACTGCCACAACAGACAGTTCAGAAGCAGTAACACTGACATCCATCATAACGACAGCAGAGACAGAAACAACCATAAATAATTTGGCTACAACTACACATGACGGAGGAACAACAACACAAAGGTTGGATATAACTACACATGAAGAAGCTACAACAGTAGCTGTTTCAGAAACAACACCGGATGTTGTCACAACATCTAGTGTCCATGCCAGTACAACAGACGGTGTAGTAGCAACAACATTCATTCTTCCCACAACAACATCCAAACCAGAGACAACAGGAGTGACATGGGAACCGACAACACAAGTTGCAGGAACAACCACCCTTGTCTCAGAAACAACGATACCACACGATGGCACAACTACACCTGATGTGGAAGTAACCACATTGGATCAAGCCACTACATCCAGTGACACTGCCACAACACACAGTTCAGAAGCAGTAACACTGACAACCATCATAACGACAGCAGAGGCAGAAACAACCAAAGAGAATTTGGATACAACTACACATGATGGAGGAACAACAACACAAAGGTTGGATATAACTACACATGAAGAAGCTACAACAGTAGCTGTTTCAGAAACAACACCAGATGTTGTAACAACATCTAGTGTCCATGCCAGAACAACAGACGGTGGAGTAGCAACAACATTCAGTCTTCTCACAACATTAGAGGTAGAGAAAACATCACCAACCTGGGAAGCAACAACACAGGATGCAGGAACAACCACACCTATCTTAGAAACAACTATAGCACATGATGGTACAACAACACCTGGTGTGGAAGTAACCTCACTGGATTCAGCCACTACATCCATTGACACTGCCACAACAGACAGTTCAGAAGCAGTAACACTGACATCCATCATAACGACAGCAGAGGCAGAAACAACCATAAATAATTTGGCTACAACTACACATGACGGAGGAACAACTACACAAGTATTTGATATAACTACACATGAAGAAGGTACAACAGAAGTTGTTTCTGAAACAACACCAGATGTTGTCACAACATCTAGTGTTCATGCCAGTACAACTGATGGTGTAATAGCAACAACATTCATTCTTCCCACAACAACATCCAAACCAGAAACAACAGCAGTGACATGGGAACCGACAACACAAGTTGCAGGAACAACCACCCTTGTCTCAGAAACAACTACATCCCATGATGGTACAACAACACCTGGTGTGGAAGTAACCTCACTGGATTCAGCCACTACATCCAGTGACACTGCCACAACAGACAGTTCAGAAGCAGTAACACTGACATCCATCATAACGACAGCAGAGGCAGAAACAACCAAAGAGAATTTGGATACAACTACACATGATGGAGGAACAACAACACAAAGGTTGGATATAACTACACATGAAGAAGCTACAACAGTAGCTGTTTCAGAATCAACACCAGATGTTGTCACAACATCTAGTGTCCATGCCAGTACAACTGATGGTGTAATAGCAACAACATTCATTCTTCCCACAACAACATCCAAACCAGAGACAACAGCAGTGACATGGGAATCGACAACACAAGTTGCAGGAACAACCACCCTTGTCTCAGAAACAACGATACCACACGATGGCACAACCACAGCAGATTTGGAAAGAACAACATTGGATTCAGACACTACATACAGTGACACTGCCACAACACACAGTTCAGAAGCAGTAACACTGACAACCATCATAACGACAGCAGAGGCTGGAACAACCAAAGAGAATTTGGATACAACTACACATAATGGAGGAACAACAACACAAAGGTTGGATATAACTACACATGAAGAAGCTACAACAGTAGCTGGTTCAGAAACACCACATGTTGTCACAACATCTAGTGTCCATGCCAGTACAACAGACGGTGGAGTAGCAACAACATTCAGTCTTCCCACAACATTAGAGGTAGAGAAAACATCACCAACCTGGGAAGCAACAACACAGGATGCAGGAACAACCACACCTGTCTTAGAAACAACTATAGCACATGATGGTACAACAACACCTGGTGTGGAAGTAACCTCACTGGATTCAGCCACTACATCCAGTGACACTGCCACAACAGACAGTTCAGAAGCAGTAACATTGACATCCATCATAACGACAACAGAGACAGAAACAACCATAAATAATTTGGCTACAACTACACATGACGGAGGAACAACTACACAAGTGTTTGATATAACTACACATGAAGCAGGTACAACAGAAGTTGTTTCTGAAACAACACCAGATGTTGTCACAACATCTAGTGTTCATGCCAGTACAACTGATGGTGTAATAGCAACAACATTCATTCTTCCCACAACAACATCCAAACCAGAAACAACAGGAGTGACATGGGAACCGACAACACAAGTTACAGGAACAACCACCCTTGTCTTAGAAACAACGATACCACACGATGGCACAACCACAGCGGATTTGGAAGGAACAACATTGGATTCAGAGACTACATACAGTGACACTGCCACAACACACAGTTCAGAAGCAGTAACACTGACAACCATCATAACGACAGCAGAGGCAGAAACAACCAAAGAGAGTTTGGACACAACTACACATGACACAGGAACAACCACACAAGATTTTGGCATAACTACACACGAAGCAGTTACAACAGTAGTTGTTTCTGAAACAACACCAGATGTCATCATGACCTCTAGTGTCCGTGCCAGTACAACAGATGGTGTAGTAGCAACAATATTTACTCTTCCCACAACATCAGAGGCAGAAACAACATCAGCGACCTGGGAACCAACAACAAATTTTGCAGCAACAACCACTGCTGTCTTTGCTACAACTATACCACACGATGGCACAACTGCTGCCACAATAGACAGTTCAGAAGCAGTAACATTGACACCTTTCCTATCTACATCAGAGACAACCACAGAGAACTTGGATAAAACTACACATGATATAGAATCAACAACACAAGAGTTTCATATAACTACACCTGATGCAGGCACAACAATAGCTGGTTATGAAACAACACCAGATGTAGTAACACCTAGTGTCCATTCCAGTACAACAAATGCTATAGTAACAACAACATTCAATCTTCCCACAATATCATCAGAATCAGAAACAACAGCAGAGAGCCTTGAACCAACAAAGAGTGCAGTCACAACCGCAGCTGCCTTAGAAACAACTACACCACATGATGGCACAACAACAGCTGATTTGGAAATAACCACATTAGATACAACCACTAGACCCAGTAACTCTGACACAACAGACAGTTCAGAAGCAGTAACATTGACAACTATTAGAACTACATCAGAGTCAAAAATAACAGCAGAGAATTTGGATACAACTACACGTGATTTAGGATCAACAAGAGAACAGTCTGATGTAACTACCGAAGATACAAGCACACCAGCAGCTGCTTCTGAAACAACACCAGATGGAGTCAGAACATCCAGTGTCCATGCAAGCACAACAGATGGATTAGTAACAACAATATTCACTCATCCCACAACAACATCACAAGCAGAAACAACACAGGGTGCAGGCACAACAACTTTCTTAGAGACAACAACACCAGTTAAAAGCACTACAAGTACTGGCTTGGATCCAATAACAGAAGCCGTTGGCTGTGAAACAACCACACTGGCTTCAGTCACTACACCCACTGAATCTGACACAACAGATGGTTCAGAAACAACTACTTTGATGCCTATTATAACTACATTAGAATCAGAAACAACAATAGAGGACTCGGATACAACTACACATGATACAGGCAGAACAGCATCTGTTTTTGAAACAACATCAGATGTTTCAATAGCAGTAACATTCATTCCTTCCATGTCTATATCACCTTCAAGCACGCACATGCCTTTTACGACTACATCAGGTGCAGAAACAACAATTAATAATTTGGCATCAACAGTATTGGATCAAACAATGGAAGGCTCAGGTAGAACTACACCTGCTACAGGAATGCCAACTGTTGACCCTTCAATTACGACAGTTATTTCAGAAATCACCACAGACGTTTTTTTCACTACGTCTTCAATTAGTTTGGAAACAATGACATCATATCCAGGGATAACAACATATGCTCCTGTCACTGTGACAGACATTTCAGAAACTACCACGGAAAGCCCCTTTTCAACTACATTAGATGCAAGAACAACAACAGAATTCTCTGAAATGACTACTAGGATCACAGAAGAGATTTCAGAATCAACTACACACAATTTGCCATCAACTACATCAGACACTTTCTTAACAACTCATGACTCTGCCACAACAACAGAGTTGTCAGTAGCAACTACGTTTAGACCTCTCTCAACTACAGTTGCAGACACGACAGAGGGCTTATACACAACGATACTGGGTGCAGGCATATCAACCAGTGCCTCTGCCACGACCACAGCTGATTTAGAGGGAACTACATTTAGTCCCCTCACAACTATATCAAATGCAGAAATAACATTTGAGATCTTGGAAACAACACCATCAGTTACAGGCATGACATCCAGTGACTCTTTTACAACAACGGATCATTTAGAAGTAATAATTACATCGGAGGCCCCTCTTATTTCAACAACTAATACTGTGTTGTCTAGTACTACAACACAAACTACTGCAAGCACAAAATCTCCTCTAGAGTGTGAAAATGGAGGAACTCCAAATCCAACCCACAATAACTGCCTCTGTCCCCCTGGTTTCACTGGAAGAATATGTAACACTGTTGAAGCTGAAATCAAACCACCAGGTCTGTGAAAGAATGCCTTTTATAAAATTCTTATTTAGTTTTTTTACATAGCTTCCCTGTCTGTTTATATAGTCACTGTCTTGGTGTATCCCTGTTTTGCTCAGTTTAGTGTTTTTTTTCTGCTTTTAAACACGAACTCATTTAATCAGATATTTACCTATTTAAGTATCTGTGTGTGTTCAAGCAGGGAAAATCTTCGCTTTGCAGAACAGAGGTACTCTAGAACCAAGATTGAGAACCAATGTGTTGTTACAGCTCCTAAAGACAGGAAATTATTAGTCTTTTATGAGAAGTGTTGCTATATTTTAAACATAAATAAGCAATGATATTTAATTTAATATGAATATGACATAGGATGGAGAAATATGTTTTCTTGGTGATAAACTAAATCTCCAAGAGTTTCTATTCTATATATTTAGTATTAAAGTTTACATCACATTTGTTCTGCCTAGTTTGATCTTTTCCCAAATCTTTTAAATGTTTTAGATATGATTGAAAGGTCAGCCATTGCTGAAGTAGAAGTGAATAAAGAGTACCTCCCTGAATACGATGACCCATTCTCAGTTGAATACCAAGATTTTGTAACAATCTTCAAAAACCAGGTAAGTTAAGAAGATTGTATTCGCAATTATAACATGTATGGATTACTTCTCATGGCATCTTCTGAAATGTCAAATGTGTAGAAAGATGTAAGCAAGTCTCTACCTAGTATTGCTGATACTGTGGGTTCTGACATGCTTTTCTTGTCTGTACACATTTTTATTATTTATTTTACAGATGACACCTATCTACAAAGCATACATCAGGAATTTTGTCAATATCATGAACATAGTACTCAGGTAGATCTGCTGGCTTTATTTGCAAAAATGATTACACAACTACATTATGAATAAAAGATTGTATTTTTGACAGTTCAGGAACAACATCTCTGTAAACCATGTTTTTTTTCTTCATAAACAGTAAAGGAGGGAATATCAGCCAGAGAAGACACCGTAGGTGGACTGAGAGGACAATCATACAATCAGGGTGATTTGTATATCTGAATATTAAACCATTTCAAAGCTTTCGTAAGCAATGTGAATCTCTCTAAATAAACATTCTGCTCAAGAAACCATGAGGCAGAATTACTAAGAGCAATGTTACCAACAGTCAACTGAAATTTTGCATAGATGGGGTGGCCAGTTTACAGGTTATTTAATAAGAACTTCCATGTAAATTAAGACAGGTGCAACTTAGTAATTAACATATGCCTAGTATGACAGAACCACTTTTGGCTCTTTTTATCTAAAAGCCTGTTTCTGCCAGGTAGAAGTGAAAAAGTTCAAACTGTGAATTATGTGAAAAATTATGACTTATTTTCTCAAGACTTATTAACATAGGACATTCTGAAAATAGTAAAATAAGTATGAAAATAATATAGAATTTCAACATAATACAGCAGAAATTCCACAAAATAAGTAATTATTGTGACTTTCTGCTATGAAGCGCATTCATTTTTGGCTGGTGAGATGAGCGAAACTTGGAGTTCCATGCAGACTCCATCTGGAAGCCGCGTGCCATAAAACCCCCATTATAAAACGGATAGTTCCGCTCCAAAAATCTGGTTGGGTGAGCCATTTCAGAAGCCCTTGTAAAATACACAATGTATGCACGCCTGTGACCATCACAACTGAATTTTGTATTAATGCCCCAAGAAAAGCCCCTTGTGCTGTTAACGGAATGATTTTTAACCCTATCGAGCGTTAGGGGCTACACTTAGGCCCAATCCCATTTCTTCTTTTCACCCCTACTCCTTGTTTTCGAGTTTTACTCTAACCCTTTGGAACGGACTTACAACCCTCAAATTACAAATACATCGCTTCATTAACATCGCTTCATTAACGGCCTACTAGCGGTGCTCTGTAGGCTTCAGTGATAGCAGAGAAGCGAAAAGTTCAGCAACCTCACTGCTAGGCGTTAGTTACATTTAGGGCATCGCATGCTTTCAAATAGGGGGTATAAGACAATATTTATCACCACCCACTGCTAATTCTTTGAAGTGAGCTATTCACCAGGTTCAATTTGTCCTGTTCCACCTTAAATGGTGCAGCAGCTACATTCTGGCACTTCAGGCGTCAACACGGCTGGATCGTTTAATGTGGAACGGGGAAATGAGCTCGCTAACTACCGAGACATTAGCACACTTTGCTATAGCGAATTTTTATGCGTGTTACGAAGAAAACGACTAGAATACATCGAATGATAATACAACGGTTATCGTATTTTTTATGGAGAAAATACTTACATTTGTGGGTGCACTATGTAGGCTTTGTGTCCATTTTTACATCCTATTAAAAACTAGTTAACCTAGAGCTTGTATGCAGGACCATAATAGGGTAGTCTGGGGATGGTCCAGCAGCGGCATGTTTGTACGCGTGTAATGCTGTGGCTAGTCAGCGGGGTGCCAAGGTTATGAAGCCAGTGGTCTGATATGTGTGTTTTATTATATTTTATAATGTCTGCTGTTTTGTAAAAAGCTATATGTAAGGAGAGTTCGTGCGTTACTGCTATTTTATACAGCAGTTAGTTCCGGCTGATTGGTTGAGCAGCATTCTAACCGCGCTGTTATTTCACCACAGCACCACGTTTTTTTTTTTCACAAACACTGTATCACTCCGCTGAGACACCGTTGCTAAGCAACAACTTTTTCAAGACATTTGCCGTTTTTACTTCTTACTTTGCGCACAAACAGAAATTAGACAATTTTACGATCACATTAGAAAGGATGAAGAATGGAAAGGCAGTTGGTCCAGATGACATACCTGTGGAGATATGGAGATGTTTAGGAGAGAAGGCAGTGGACTTTTTAACCAGGTTGTTTAACAAAATCCTGGAGAGTGAGAGGATGCCTGATGAGTGGAGAAACAGTGTACTGGTCCCCATTTTTAAGAACAAGGATGATGTGCAGAGCTGCAGTAACTACAGAGGTATAAAGTTGATGAGCCACACCATGAAGGTATGGGAAAGAGTTGTTGAAGCAAGGCTAAGGCGAGAGGTTCAGATCAGTGAGCAGCAGTTTGGTTTCATGCCCAGAAAGAGTACCACAGATGCATTTTTTGCGTTGAGAGTGTTGGTATCCAGAGCAATGGACAGGTGTAGAAAAGAGGTGAAGAATAGGGTGCAGGCAGGATGGAGTGGGTGGAGACGGGTGTCAGGGCTGATGTGTGACAGAAGGATAGCAGCAAGAGTGAAAGGGAAGGTTTACAAGACAGTAGTGCGTCCTGCTATGATGTATGGTTTGGAGACTTGGAAACCAGCTGAGCTGGAGGTGGTGGAGATGAAGATGCTGAGATTTTCGTTGGGAGTGACAAGGCTGGACAAGATTAGAAATAAGCAAATCAGAGCGACAGTGAAGGTGGAGCAGTTTGGAGATAAAGCCAGAGAGGCCAGGTTGAGATGGTTTGGACATGTGTTGAGGAGGAATAGTGGATATATTGGTCAAAGAATGTTGGAGATGGAGCTGCCGGGTAGAAGGAGAAGAGGTAGACCTCAGAGAAGGTTTATGGATGTAGTGAAGGTGGACATGGAGATGGTTGGTGTTAAAGTAGAGGAGGCAGTAGATAGGGCAAGATGGAGGCAGATGATCCGCTGTGGCGACCCCTAAAGGGAGCAGCCGAAAGAAGAAGAAGAAGACACTAAACTACATTACATTAAACACAAAGTGTCAGTTGGTCTGTGTAAGGAGCTGGAGAATGAACTGCCGGCTGTGCAGTGAGTGAGCGTAGCAACAAACTGCTCGTTAAAGAACTAAGCTATAATTTGGCGAAAGGAATCGCTAACATTAAAACATTAAACACCGCGATCACTGCCCAGTTCATTTATTTATTAATTTATTTAACTGTTGTAAGAAAGCAGTAGAACACTCAATGTCGTTTGTTATCGTAAATGACGTGTTGTCATTTTGCCATAACACACTCCTATAAATACATATGCAATTGGTCATATTATAGGTGCTAAAGGCTGTTACACCTTTTTAGAAGATCATGACAATCACTGTTAAATACCAAAGCAAAGTTTGGAACAGTGCAAAAACGTAGCAAATCTGCTGCTGTGTCATTCTGTAATTTAACAGTACTTAACTGTTACGGTCTTAATGTGTCTTACTTAATATTTGACATGATTTTCCTCCATGTACCCCCTTGTTTGTTTCCAGGGTAAATGTTAAACATGACATTGTTGTGGAAATTCAAAATGATGATGTTGCTGAACACTATGATGAGGTCCTCGTGCAGGCGGAAGAAGCTCTTTCAGCAGTCCGGAACTGTTCATTTAGCAGCGGTAAGTTGTCTTGATAGCACCATCTACTTTACAGATTATTTATTTTGCCGTTATTTGAAAGATTACTGGTTTAATCTAAATCTTGAAACTTTATTTTCCCCAACCAAGACTGCCAATTAAACCTCACCATTACTAATGTGGATGTCACACCAACTGAACTGAATGGAACAGGTAATGTTATGTTTATATTGTGGATTCTGCCACTGACAGAAAGAGGGAAAGAAGGAAATGTTCTTATCTGTTCTCTCGAAACATGCATTTGGATGTATTTAAGAATCTTACATTATCTTTACATCTACTTCTTTTGTTAGAATTCTGTGAAACAATTACAGCATGGCTTCCTGAAGAATACCAGCAGTATTATTCTAACGTCACAGTCTCAGGCAAGTTGACATGTGTGACCCAGTGCCACCAAAATCATCCTAATCCAAAAATATGTGAAAACAGAGGCACATGTGAGGTTTCAAGGAATGGACCATCCTGCTAGTGAGTACATTTTTCTTTTTATAGTATAATAATATGAATAATATCCTATTCCTGTCACTCTAATGTGCATTCATTCAGCTCATCAAAATGTATGAAAAGTGCAAATGCTTAAATCTTGTGTTTCAGTTTTTCAAAAATAACCCTTTAAAAGGTCTTTGGCTGTTATGCTGACAGTCCTTTAACATAAAGATGAATTATGAGTATTATTTTAAAACACTATTGGTGCAACAGTTCTAGTCAGTATGTATCTTGTAATATATGAGATGCGAAAACTGTAAAGTTCAAATAATGCAAAGAAAATATTCCTGTGGGCAGCGATCACAACTATGACATTTTCTGTGTTGTAGTTGCCTTCACACAGATGTGAACTGGTATCTGGGAGAAGACTGCAAATTCCAAGTGAACAAAGCAGGCGTTTATGCTGGAATTGGGGTTGTTTCAGTGGTTTTGGTAACAGCTATAGCAGTGCTCTCAGTCTATGTCTTCATCAATAAAAGGAGAACGAGAAGGTAAGAAGCTGTGTTGTTGAATACTAAAGGATTAAAAATAGTGTTAGGAGTGCCACATTTTGTGTGTTAAACTCACGTGTCGTTGCATGTGTGTACACTAAAACAGCTTGAAAGTTTAAGAGATAAAACGTTCCATGTTTTTTCCTCTCGTCAAACAATCTTGCATAGGGATAGGGACCATAAAAGTGATCTAGTGAATCAATGGCTAGAAGATGATGTTGAGTGGCCCTCACCGAGTAGATCGAGCTCATCTCATTCAGGTACCAACATGTGAACAGCATCTTACCATGACTTCGTCATGAACCAACGAAACATTAATGCAAACATGAATTAAAACTATAGCTGAGCATTCTGAGCAGCGTTGTAGTTCAATATAACTATGGTTCATAAACAAGTATAATTACTTGATATCAGAAACTGTTTTGATCACAGTGAATGGTGGTGTGAATAATAATTCCTTTGTTTTGCAGCTGCTAGCATAGCATATGATAATGCAGCGTATGCAGATGAAAACTACAGGCAGCAGAGTAACTCAACACAGAGATCACTCTCTTCCACACAACCTTCTTTCTCACCAGAGCAACAAATTCCATCTGGGTATCTTCACAACAACCACCCTGTAAGTAACTTTAAATACTAGGAAAATAAGTAATGGATGTAATTTCCTTTGATTGTAGTCAATAAAACTGATGATACTAGCAAAGATGGCTACAACTATTGGAATTGGGAAAAACGGAAAGAAAAAAGTTGTAAAGGCCACACTCTGAGTACTTTAACGTCAGACGGTTGAACTGATAAAGAAAAACAGAAATAAGTATATTAATTATGTTAATAGCTGTGCAGATAGCACACTAAAGCGTTACGAGAAATAATGAAAATGTCTGTCCTTTTCAACAGATGAGAATCAACAGACCTCAAATCCATGGATTGCTTGATGTTTAGAATTCTCTGCAAGTTAAACCACAGGGCCAAATTCACTGAAAATAACTTACTATAACTATACAAACACTGTGTACAGCATGTATTTATTCAAGCATTAAAAAACAACAACAAAGGGCACTAGGCATGATGTAATTTTGTTAGGATACAAATGCGGATATACAATTACAGATTTAGTGCCTGAACTACAAACATGTTTTAGAATTGAGTATTTATATGCTGATAAATTATTTTACTGTATTTATTACATTAAAAGGTGATTTAATATTATGCTCAACTTCACTTTATATATTTGTCATGCCTATTTAACACTGTCACAACGTCTTTGATATTTAGTATTTTAAACAATGTTGAAAGCTTGTGTTACTGTTATTGTGTTATTGGTCAAAGAATGTTGGAGATGGAGCTGCCGGGTAGAAAGAGAAGAGGTAGACCTCAGAGAAGGTTTATGGATGTAGTGAAGGTGGACATGGAGATGGTTGGTGTAAAAGTAGAGGAGGCAGTGGATAGGGCAAGATGGAAGCAGATGATCCGCTGTGGCAACCCCTAAAGGGAGCAGCCGGAAGAAGAAGAAGAAGTTGAAAGCTTGTATTAGTTCTCACCTCTAAATCCACTTGTAATCTTTGGGACCAATTCACTAATTTAATACTATTTAGAGTTCAGAAAATGTAAAGTACTTCCTCCTCCCCCTCTAGGCTGACTTTGCATTCATAATCACTATAAACATTTGCAGTAAATGTTTTGATTTAACTCCATGAACCTGAAATGAAATCTTTCTCTGCGTGCAATTCATAAAAAAGAATTGCAAAAACACTAGCCAATACTATTTATTAAATGCTTTTTTATCTTATCAATAAAAAACCTTTCTTTAAATGTGTGAAGCATATTCATCTGGCTTGTAAATTACTCACATTCAGCTGGCTAAATACTGTCCACAAGAGGGTGCTTTTAGCAGTCAAATAGGTTGTGGTGATTCGCAGCAGTGACACTAGGTGTCCTTGTTACAGTATGTGACAACTCCAAAGTTTACAGTCTAAGGAGGCAATAACTTTTAACTTTACAATGACTAACTTCACAACATTTTCATTGTCAACAAACTGTACAGCGCCCATTCATCCAATGTTTGCACATGACAACACAATTCACACTGGAACCAATTGTTGATACAAGCTGATACACCTTCATGCGTCCTGAAGAAAACGCCCAGTTTTGATAATGGTGGGGGAGAATGCCGTCCAATAACTAAGTCTAAAATCTCCCAAAAGGTGCTCAATTGTGTTGAGACCTGGTGACATGGCACGATTTATATCATTTTCATACTCATCAAACTATTCAGTGAATGCTTGTATGGGGTATGAGGGCACTGTTGTGCCAGAAGAGACCACTCCCATCAGGACAGAAATGTTTCATTATAGGACAAAAGTGATTATATTCATGTGCAGTGGCCCTTCCCTTTAATTAGAAAAGTGAAACCAAAGCATGAGAGCAAAATGCAAAGTACACCAGTCTGGAAGCATCTGAACTTATTATATTTCTTGATTTATTTATAAACCTTTTCCTTTAATTGTCCCCTGCCTATAGTTAGTGACTGAAAATCAGCAGTTAATACGGGAGAAAGATACATGAGGGGGAAAAGGGCTGGGATGCTGCTGGTTCCTACAGTCACATTTGTATATCGAGTGTATTTTCTTCAACATAACCCTCAAGAATGTCATTGTTAAGCAAACTGAATTGCAATGACATTTGAGATCTGCTGATAAACTGAACTGTTTCGAAAGAATCAAAACGAAACAATTGTTTACATACATAATACCTAACACAGACACTGAACGATATTTGCATATTTCATTCAAAGAACATAATTCACAAACAAAATAATACATTTATTTGATAAAGTAAAAATATAACAAAATACAACCTATGGCCTACATCCTATGATGCATGGTTGGTAGAACACACAGTCAAGTGAACAGAAACACAGTGCACCATTGTGCTAAAGACTGACAACAGTCTGGTGCAAGACAAGATGGGGATTTTAAGGATTTGATTAAGAACCTTGAGAATACCTGCCCTAGCATTATACATTACACACTATTACACAGCCTAATTTGTATCGAAATACCATGTCATAAAAAATGTATCCATGTAACTGCATTTAACAGATTTATTGTGAATCTCTATGATAAATTCTCATATACAAAAGGGAATATTTTTCAAACTACTTTAAACCAATCTGGTTTAAAAGTATAAATAAAAGTTTTAGCACTTCCAAAAGGGCAAGCAGTGCGCTATCCTTGAGTGGAACCCTGGAATACAATTATTGTATGATCACCATCTTCCAGCCTCATAGTTCCAGAAAGCCAGAGCTAAATAAACAACTATCCTAAGACTCCTGCCGTTTAAGCAGGGTGATTGGTACCATGAATGGATTTAGTGGACACAGGCCAGCTTCTGCCCAATTTCCTACACCTATTGGAGGGTTGACTGCAGATGACTGACTAGAGCTTTCACCTTCAGACACTGGTAATCCAGTAGAATCCCCTTGTTTTGACGCTACATTTGAAAGACCTTCCTTCTGAACATTCTGTCCTGCTGCACAATTAGCCTGCTGATCAACTGTAGCAGTCCGTTTTGTTATGCCAGCTGTGGCTGGCTCAGCAGGCGCAGGTCTCTGGTCAGCCCTGGGAATGGAGACTGCAGTCACAGGAGGTGTGGTCAGACGTGTGTGTACCTGAAGGAGATGATGCTGCAATTCCTTGCAGTCAAGCAAGGGGAGCTCCTCAGGCAAAGACATCAACAAGTCCAAAAGCACTGCATTCTCTGAAGACATTAAAATGACAATTTTCATTACAACAGTACAGTAAAATATACTTATAATCGATAATTATTTAGGTACTACCTTGTACTTACACTGATTGGCTTACATTACTTATCAGATTCACCATGCAGATATGCAATACTGTCAGCAATAGTACGCAAATACTGGCTGTAGCCCATCTATAGGTATGCACAATTTATCAGCCCTCCTCTGTACCAAGTGGTGCTCAGACAAGGATTACTATTCTTACTTGCATATTTGAGATGATTGATCAAATGTGTCATGTCAAAGACACACCATCTTACTGCAAATTTTGCATTGAGCATTTATCTTATTGTCCAATAATTTAAAGTCCTCCCACATATGATTTCTTTTTCTCTGTAAGCATTTTATGAGCATGTGGAAAGCGGTGCTGTTTGTTGTGCAGCGAGTGTTGTGGATGCATTGAATAAAGCCAGTTATAACATACGGATTATGTTATTAATTTACAATAACTGGTGATGTAAATAATTATCTGATTAACTGTTAACCGTCAAGCGCGCAACTAGTGGTGTTTGGGACTGCGTTTTGAGATGACGACAGCACAACCATAACACATACCACACCTGAAACAAACATCTGCAAGCAAACAATTCTGTCCATGTTCTCTATATAAAAAGGTATAAAAAGCTGCTGTGCTCAACTTATGTAGAATTTTTAAAAAATGAGTTTTGAAATGGATCCACTGTCTTGCAGGAAAGGTAACACAAAGTTAGGGCAGGATTTTGGGCAATATTTATTGTTTTCATAATAAATTGTCACAATATGCTTTTCTGATCATATTGAGAGTGTTGTATGTAATACAGTATGTTTAGAACACTGAACAACAGCATGTTTCCTTTCATAACGTGCATGTTTAGGAATATTTAAATGGAATTAGTGTAGCACAGTAAGATCAAATGTTAAAGAACCCCCCATCATAGTATTAAAGTATTTTTAAATGTGATATTTCCAGTTGTTTTGTCAGTTCCAACTGATCAGACCTCATAAAAACTAAACGGTGGCATATCATGCATCTTAAATTTCTTGAAGTGATATTGCATTTTTGCCATGTCATATAAAATCTAAAAACTAAATCTATCAGTTTTCAGAAAATAAAAAACCGAAACTATTAATTCACTCATTAAAACTCTAAACTAAAACTAAAGTGAAATGAATAACCAAACTATAAAACTACATAAAAATAAACACTACAATAACACTGATTAATACAGAATTCAGGTGATGCGTGCACCCAGAATTGTCCATTATGTAAACACTTTGATGGGTTATATGCTTGATTTTAGATTTGCCTGTTAACAATTATTTGGTGGCTAATGATGGTAATGATCAAAATAATGTATCAAAATTTGCATCCCTAACAAAAGTGTTTTTTTTTTCTTTTTTTTAAATAAAAGTTCTGTGGTTTACCTAAAAAGGTGAAGCTTCCCAACACTAAACAGAGAAACTACTAACAAAATGACAAACAAATATTGGATCATTCAAATTATTCAGGCTAGTCTTAATTATTTGGATAGTGGATTCTCAAGATGGTGACATCAGCATGGCAGTAGCATATTTTGGGTTTTGGTATTTCAGGCACATCTATCTGCTTTGTGTACATGATAAACTGGCCAATACGAGGTAGGTTAACAGGTAAATTAGTGTAATATATGTAAAAAAAATTAGTCCATTAGCTGAATCTATGATAAAAAAATATTAACCATTTTAAGCAAATTGTCATTGCAAAAATTAACTAATTAGGTAGCTAGTTTTAAATAACAGTTCAAGAAAATACTAATACATGATGAGACAACAAAATCAGTGAAGAAGACATACATACCCATTGCAGTAAGAGTCAGACTGCGGTCTTGTTGATCAATTTCACTCAGAAATTGGTAAATCTTCTCAAAATCCAATGTATACTTCATTCCCATTGATCTGGGCAGCTCAGACTGTCTTTTGCCCTGCTTATCCAACTGATTAGAGCTTGATGAGACTGTAGCAGTAGATGCAGTAGTTGTAGTGGGCACTGGTAATGTTGGTTTTGAGGCTGTATGATTCTGGCTACTTGTAAACTGACAGAGGTCTGATTTGGGCAAACTGGGTGTGGATGGCTTTTCTGATGCTTGACCTGCCACACTTCTACTTGGCTGTGCACAATCTGAATCCTCCTCAATTCTGGAAATGGAGGAGGGCTGAATGATGGAAGATGTTCCCATTGTGTTTTTGCCAGAGAAGCTTGAATTTCCATCTTTTCCAGGTGACTGAGAGGGAGGTTTACAGGTTCTACCAGGTTGGACTGTTACAGTAGAAGGATTAGCAGGCAGATCAGATTCAGACTGTGATCTAGATGTGGGCCTCACTGGTACCGTGCTTGAGGTGTTGGCTGCAGGGCTCAGAATGCTGCAGAAACGTGGGGGATCAGAGTGTTGCTGGCTGCAAGGCTCTGTGGCAGCAATCACAAGCATCTGATGAAAGATATATCAATTCAATTAAATTCAAGTTTGTCTTTATACATATATATATATATATATAAAATGCTACAGTACAGTGCAAATTAAATTTACAAAGACAAGGAGTATCTGTTTAAACGTTGAGTAATAACACTGTGACATTTAATTTTTAGGTAGCCAATGTCAAACGTAAACTGTATAATATATAACACATTTAAAGCTAAAGTGGTACAGAGTTTGGTCAGTCATCTTGGTGTCCACTATAGAATTAGACCATGAACCTGTATCTCCATTACATCACCCAAGTTACACGGAATAATCACAAGACCAAAAAGATTTACTTAATTTAACACTTGCAATAGAAAAGAAAAGGAAAAAAAAACCAACACCACCACAACAACCAGACAATAACTCCAAATGTCAATTGTTTTCATATGAAAATGTTGTTTACATACTTGAGAAAAGGCAGAGGATATTGTTTCCTCATGGATGCCAGCCATTTTCTCTGCCAGTTCTGCCCATATTTCAATTGGAGCTTTGGTCCTCTGTTCCTCATATTTCTGTTTTTTAACTTGCCGATGCACTTGCCACACAACTCGCGTCCTCAAATACTTTATCAGATTTTGAATCTAAAAAGAACAAAAAGCACACTGTACATTTTCATTACTGAGACAACAATTTTGATTGATTTACAGTAAAACATTCACAGGCACAAAAGTTAGCTTGTACTACATAAAACACAGTAGCATAGTACTAAACCACTAGTGTAATATTACACATGTTTCCGTTACAGGGTATTCGCAGATATCAACAAATTCAATTTAATGATTTTTAAGTGCTCTGAAATGCCACTTTGGGAATTTTTAATGATGATTTTAGCCACTTGTTAGTCCAATAAGTCTACACAAAGCTATATTTACTAAAAGCAAAAAAGAAACTTTTCATGGGCAATTAGTCCCAACTTATATAACATTTTATGTCAATTAACACCTAACATTGATTTCTTTATCATACTATTCACTGCTGATTCCCTGCTTTAAATAAAACAGTCTAATAGAGCATGCCTGCAAGTACTCGACTTGCCTGCCAGCTGGAATACCTGACTGCGTATGTGGGAGGAGATACACTTTGGAAGTTCATTTAGCATGCTCACATACCTCAAGCAGAGTACGTTTGGGCACTTTCTTTCGAAGCTCCAACAGGTCCAGCTCTGAATTTAACCTCTGTTGCTGTTTCAGGCCATGTAGAAGGTTCCGTTTCTCTTGGTTTTTCCACCCATGAAAGGACCTACGAGTTGACTCAATCCTTTTCGAGGGCAAAAATTTTGATGGCAAGATCCGATGACGAGAGGGAGGCTTCATGGTGCCTGGAATACAGATGACCTGCTCATGTCATCTTCACAAATTGCAAATTAAGTATAATAAAATAAGTGCGTTGTACAACACGGATACATTGCAGAAGACAGCAGTAACTGTAAAATCAATTTTAACTTATTTTTTTTAAATCAATCATGGGTGAAGAACCCAGAAAGGAAACATTTTGGCTAGGCTCATGGAAAAAAAGTCAAACATTCCAAAAACAAAAACTTTTTAAAAAGATTTGTGTACATCTAAAGATACAAATTTATGGCATTCCAATGACTTATGAGCAAGTTGGTTCACCCTGACATAGAGAGCATTTACTAAACACATCCTAAGTAAGTTCTTCAAAGAGGAATTCCACCAATGTTCCAAAACTTCAGCACAAATCAATTGCTGAGATGTGAACACGGTCATTTGGATTGGTTTCATAGCTAGACAGAGAGAGCATATTACTGATCCTCAAAGGGAAACTGCAGTGTTGCAGCAGCCGTTCACATAAATCGCCCAAAACACATAACTTATACAAAACACACATAAGGTAGGTACAGCTCCTGTAGGAGTGTTTAATGTGAAATGGTTTACTGTTACCAAATCTACTTACAAATTCTGATTTCTTTATAATGGTAGTGACAGAATAAGGGTCACTATGTCTACAACACACATACAGCCATTTTATTTATCCAAAACCATGACTGGACCTGCATGTGTCTTCTGAATGAACGGACCAAAAAAACAACCCAAAATGATAAAAAGTCTGGTCCCACTGACTCACATTAAAACTAAAGTATGTGTTTTCCTTCTCCTGTAAAGTTGGATATACTATTTTGGAGGCTTTGCTCCAACAACAGTGAGATATATGCACACCATCACTGCCCAAATAAGCAAGTATCTCCAAAATAATAACTTCACAGGACAGGGCAAAAACGTGCTTTACTTTCAATGCAAGATAATGTAAAGCGATTTTATTCTAAATACTGTTGGAGCATTTCTATCATGACATTTCCACACAATGTAAAGTCCAGTTACTGAGGTCAAATGATGCAGAAAAGCAAAGTAGCACATAATGGTTTATATTTATACATATATATGTATGTATAAACATATACATATATATACACACACATACACACACACATACATACATATATACACACACACACACACACACACATATACATACATACATATACATGTTTTCTATTTATACATGTGAACAACAGTGACTTGACAAATTTTCCCAAAACGGAGCATTCAGAATGACTTTGTTTACATCTTAACTGATGGAATTCCCCTTTAATACTTCACTACTACTGTATACAATAAAGCTAAACAAGCGACATGAAGCAGAATAGCGAGATGTGTACTCTTCACTTGTGCTGCTTTTGTTAATGACGGTGCAAACAAGCAAGCAATAAGGTCTTGGTGATCGCTCTAGATTAGCCAGCCATTCTCCCATGGCTTTCCTTCATGGTTCATGACTCAGGTAATCATCACCAGGGCCATGCTGAGAGACGAAGCCCCTCACTCCTGACATTAAGACCCAGCACAGCTCACATTTGGCTAACTGTTAGCTAGCTAGCTACATTATTCCTGCGCATCAGCCGCTGAACAGTCTGGCTCAGCAGGAAGCAAACTGCCTGAACTAAAGCACAGCAGATCAAGCGCGAACTAACATCAACGGAAAAATCTGACCCAGTTTACATATAAAAGTAGTTAGACGTAGCGTAGTGAAATGCGCGAACTAGCGTTAGCTAACTGAGCTAAAACTCGCTGCCTAGTAAGCCAGTTAGCTGAGTTAGCTAGCTAGCTAGGTTAGCTAACCTAACACACAGGTGCGGTAGTTAACTAGAGAAGTAACGCGACCTTGTTAACGCTACACTTTCCAGTAAAAGTGTCGGTCAGTGCAGCAGCCAGTCCATGTATCTGCTCGGAGCCCTTCTCAGATCAGATCTTACCCGTGAGGCCATGAACTGCTCCACTGTAGCCACTTTAAAGTAACTGCCCGCTGCTGCTGCTAAACATTTTACAACGGGTCGCCGGAAAGGCCAAACGCTCAGGAGCTAGACGGCCACCAGGAGTGGAGAATAATTCAGAAATAATACTGCACACTGCAACACGATGATCAAGGGTTCTTTAGTAAAACGAATGGCTCTATTTAGAACCATGAGATCCATATAAACCGGATGGATATTGGTCTGAAAATGGTTATACATTCTTTTATTGTTACGATATCAGGCTTGTAACAAAAGCTCTAACTCTTTCGGTGCTATGACAATTTTCAAAGCGGCTCTATATAAAACCATATACACCTCATTCTCCACCAACCTGAAGAATCATTCCTTTTAAGCATGAAATGGTTCTATATGGAACTTTTTAAGTGTGTAGTTTAATTGTTCTCCACCCCTGCTGTCCATTTAAATGTACTGTTTTTAGTAAGTTATCCAACCAAATTCAAACATGCACAGAATATTGCCACAGTTAATGAATAACTATTAATTTAATGTTAATTTATCTTTATGTCAGGACTAGTATTGCTGATTAGCGGCTGCACCACACACAAAAAAACAAACAAAGTCTTTCATTTATTTATTGAAATATTTATGCTTTACTTGCACCTGAATATGTTTAAATGTAGAACCTTATTTTATACCTTCATTCAAGTATAAGATTTTGGCAGTTTTTTAAACCTTTTTTTCACCGCTGATGGCTAAACATTAATCAGAGACACAGTTATGAAAAAAACAAGTGCTGAAGGAAAAGTCATTACAGTCAGCCTAGTTTTATATTAAATGTACATAATTCAATCAGACCTGAGTAGTGTAGCATAAGTCAAAATAATTTTCTTTTTTACTTTAATGAAATACAGTGCTTTTTCAAGAAAGAAGAGTAGGAGTACCAAAAAATTACTTAACTACTGAGTATTTTAGGTAAAAAATAGATTGCTTTCCTCACAAGTATTTTGGAGTATCATTATAAATATTATGGTTTACAAATCCATCAGCATTTTACTTGTAAGTTTAATTCAGTAACTCAAACCCTTGTATCTCCAAAGTGATAACTTTACAGGAGAAGGAAAAAATGTATTTTACTTTTAAAATATTTCCTAAAAAATGTAACTAGACTTCTTTCCAAGTCATTTTGGGTTGTTTCTTTTGGCCCATTCATCATGAAATTTATGATATAAATATATACAATATAAAGGACAACAGCCATTTTTTAAATTATGTCAAAAACTGAAAAAACTTTTTTTTATGACAGCTGTGGACATACTACCCACTTCTGAAAACAGAGCACACACACACACACACACACACACCATATGTTTCTACTGTTTTTAAATGTAATATAGGTTGAATACAATTAACTAATTACTGGGTTCTTTTTTTATTAGCACTTCACATACTGTCATGATGTTTTTAGGAAGCGATGTCTGTTGCTTGGATGTGTAATCTACTTTATACTCTCAGATGTCATACAACTTGAATTGTTTGCATGCATACAAATCTGTGTTTGTATGTATGTGGGTATATGAATTTAGTCATTTGTATTCTGTTCTTAAGGCTGTGTTTTACAATGCCTGTAAATGTATGTACAGAACATCCACAATAACATTCCCTTTCCTGTGTTCTTAGCGGGACATCATACATTGTTTTCTGCAAAATATATGCCGATTTTAAATTTTATGCCAGTAACAATTTTTTTTTATGTTTGAAAATTAAAAACCACTGTGTTGCATCACTTCTTCTTTTAACAACACTCTGTATGTGTTTGGGAGCTGAAGAGACCAGTTGTTGTAACAGTAATAGTGAAATGTTTTCCGATTCTTGCTTGATTTAGGATTTCAGCTGCTTAACAGTTTAGGGTCTCTTTTGTGGTATTTTTCATTTCATAATGTGCCAAATGTTTTCAATTGGTAGTAAGTCTGTGTAACCAAACCAACCCGTTCAGATGTTCGCCGTAAAAATAAAAAATGAGGCTTTATTATTAGAGGCTTGGACTAAACTCAGAGTCAAGAAACACGCAAAGGTCAGATCTAAAATGTCGAAATATAGAAAATGAAACACGTAACAAACCAGGCAATCAAATCCAAAGGGCAAAGACAAAAGTCCAATAACCCACAGTCAGGTCAGCAAAACACAAAAGGGCAATCAGAAAGAAACACTCACTAGTTCTCACAGGAAGAAACAAAACCTCGCAAAGAAGCTATGCTAAAAGCCCAGGTCAGTAGTCAGATGACCTCCCAGAGGATCCTGGGAGATGGAATTAATGGAGGTGTCAGAGCCAGCGTGACAGTCTGGACTGCAGGCAAGCCAGTTTAGCATTCTGTCTCTTTTAATACAGAGCCATGCTGTTGTAATGCATGCAGAATGTGGTTTCGCATTGTGTTGCTGAAATAATGAAGGCCTTCCCTGAGAAACGCATCATTCAAGTCACCCATGCCATGAGCACCACTGCACCCCTATACCATCATAGATGTTGGCTTTTGAACTGTGCACTGATTAAAAAAAAAAAGAATGTCACATGTCCCTCTCTTCTTTAGCCCAAAGGACACAGCATCCATGATTTCCAAAAACAATTTCACATTCTGATTCGTTGGACCACAGGTTGCTTTCCCATTTTGCCTCAGTACATTTTAAATGAGACTGGGCCCAGAGAAGGCGGCAGCATTTCTGGATTCTATTTATCTATGTTTTTTCTTTGAATGGTAGCGTTTAACTTGAATTTGTGAATGCAGAGATAAATTGTGTTCACAGACAGTGAAGTGGTCCTGAGCCCATGCAGTAATTTCCACTACAGAACAGTGTCTGTATTTAACACATTACCTGAGGGCCCAAAGATTACAGCCAGCCAATATTGATTTTCAGGTTTGCCCCTTACATTCAGAGATTTCTCTGAATTCTCTGAATCTTTAAATTATATTATGTACTGTAAATGATGAAATCCACAAGGTCTTTGCTATTTTATGTTGAAAAACTTTATTCTTGAATTGTTTCACTACTAGACTGCACAGTCTTTCACAGTGTGGTGAACTCTCCATCATCTTCTGAAAGACTGACCTTTTACCAATTAACCTAATTAGTTGTGAGATGTTCCACCAGGAGTTCATTTTAGCATTACAAACCTTTACAAATCTTTGTAGTATTTTCAGTTAAATATAGGATTATTTGCACATCATTGCGTTCTGGTTTTATTTATATTTTGCACAGTATTGCAGTTATTTTTTGGAAACAGGGTTGTACCTTTTATGAACATGTATTGTGGTATATGGAATAGTATGAAAGCACCAGAGAAATGACTTATAAAAACCAATTCAATCATGCATTCACCAAACATCAGTATTAGTAGAATTTCTCAGAAAGTACAGATGCAACTCCCTTCAGATGTAGCTTCCTCACTATCCAGTCTATATTTTACACCTCATTCTAGGTTCAGTTTTCCAAAATAGCATTTGGGGTCACTGCAGTCCTCTTCAGAAAGAGTTGTACTGATAGATGCCCTATCTAGGACATCCTGTGCGGGTAGACCCATAATACATACAGTAAATAGGTCAGGAAATCTACCAAGGTCAAGTAAACTCCCAGTCTAATAGGCTATAATACATCCTGATAGTAATGATAATGATAGTAAAAATGCTGACATGAGTTTCATTAAGCAATTATGGCTAAAGGACTGGCCGTTTTTGGTCTGTTCATGAAGAGGAACCAGAGAGTGGATCACCTGTCCCGTGGAAAGTCTCAGTTGCAGCAAGAGCGCTCGGTGCAGAAAGACAGAACCACTCTCGTAATCAATCAAAGAGTTTATTAAGTCCTCTGCACAAAGAAAGAAGGGCACTCCTTCTTTTATACAAACACGTCCTGCCCTGTTGCGTACAAGCAAACAGGGTGGACCCAAATAAGTTGTCTAACAGTCATGAAATGCTAAGCTGACACTCACGGACCACCGGAACTGCCCAAAGGAGGGGGGCTTCTGCTCTGTGTACGATAATCTTACCTACGAAAGAGAACAAATGGTTCTGGACAGAATGTTGTCCCGATAAGAGGAGCAAGTTGTTTGTGCAAACTGCCAAGGACAGTAGCTATGCTTGCTGCAAAGTCTGCTTAGAGCAGAGTTAGAGCAGAGTTAACCCTTTCATTCCCCTCTTTTATGCCTCACCAACTGGTGAGGCATAACAGGGCTAGTTACTGTGGTGCGTGAGAACACACATACATATGGTTGGTGCTGGAGATGAGAGGCTGGTATACGGGCCGCGGGGGTCGCATCGCAGAGGCCAGCGCGTAGACCCTTTCCATGAGGCATCTGAAAAAACAAGGACCCAAACACAACAACAGCAAAACCATACAGATAATGGGGACAGCCATGGCAAAATAAGGAGTAAGTAGTTAATAAGGAGTTAGTAAGGAGTTAGTAAGGACATATTTAAGAATGTGCTGCAAACATGTAGCAAGATCTGTAGTGTTGCGAGTTTTAGAACAAAAATCCTTTGATAAAGAAAGAGAATAATTAATGTGAGGGTAATAATAATGAGTAACATTCAAGCAGTCAGGAGACAGACAGGTGTGTGCTACAGCCTGCAGAGTAGCAGAGAGATCCAGAGGGGCCGTAGTCATGGAGTGCTTGTTCACACTGGAAGGCATCAGGTGACACACGTAGCAGGAGTCATTGGTGTACTGCTTGGCTGTCCAGTTAGCATACTGCCAGAAAACGTTATCCATGGGGGATCCGCCAGCACGTTCCACCAGGCACAAGATTAATATTAGCTGCAACATACTTCTGTAACACAGGACAGGTTAGAGATATGAAACAAAAATATTTAGACGTCTATCATGTATATACATCACTGCGGGGCTGACTGACATCTGGAGGCATGAATCCACTGTAGAAAAAGATCGGTTAATACCCCCGTGCGTGTGACAGCGAGTACAGTAGTGGGTTCAGAGAAAGGGGAGTCTGAAAAACCCTTTCTCTCAAATTTCTTGACCAATACCTGATCACCCGGCTTAAAAGCATGAGTTGGGACCTTGGGAGGGTCTGTGATAGTTTGGTTGACCCTCTCCCAGTATTCATTTTGAACAGTTAACAACCCTGCGGTGTACTCGCTGCGACGCACATCCAAGTCCCATCCGGACGTCCCATGACAATTTCATACGGCGACAGACCACCCAGAGTGTCTGTGCGCGCCATCCGTAGTTCGGCCAAAACTACAGGTAAAACCTTCACCCAATTAGTAGTGTTCTGCGCCTGCATGGCCTTTCGTAACCGCCCTTTTATAGTCCGATTAACCCTTTCGACCATACCCGAGGATTGAGGGTGATAGGGGATGTGGAAAGCCCAGTCTATGCTCAGGTGCTTCGCGAGCATCTGTGTGACTTTGGAGGTGAACGGTGTGCCTTTGTCGGAGTCTATTCCTAAGGGGACACCGTAACGCGGTATGATTTCTTGGCATAGTTTTGTCATGACTGTATTTGCATTTTCTTTATTGCATGGGAACGCCTCGGTCCAACGAGAAAATTTATCTATTAAGACCAATAAATATTTATAAGGCCCTACAGTCGTCATGTGTGTGAAATCGATTTGCCATTCTTGGAAAGGTGTTTCCGGTTTAGGAAGAACTTGGTGCGGTCCGGCCGGTTTTGGGTTATTCTGTGCACATGTAAGACAACGGTCTAATATACGATCAATAGCAGAGTTCAATTTGTGAATGCAAAACATTTCTGACATGTCATGCTTTACCCCTCTTCGTTCCCGATGCGAAATACCATGAAAATCGGGAACGAGGAACGGAACACAATGTGCGGGCAGGCACAGCCTGCCCCGGGCGTCGTGCAGCGGTTTGACGGCTGGATCGTAGCCCGATGACAGCCAATGCTTGATATCAGAGTCCGAGGCGGTGGCCTGAATACAGTCAAGATCAAGACCAGGAAGTAAGTCAACCGTGAGTGCAGCACAGGAGAAGGAAGCCGAATTCATAAAAGGGCAAGTGGGGCGATGAAGAGCTCAGCGTTTTGCGGCAGAGTTGGCGGTATTGTTACCAACAGAGTCAGGGTCGCTACTACGCTGGTGAGCGCGAACTTTAACAATGGCCAGTCGGGAGGGCAGGAAGCTAGCCCTGATCAGGTCCTCGATAAGCGACGCATGGGAAATGGGTTTGTTATCAGTAGTAACGAAACCGCGTTGATGCCAGATTCCCCCAAAATCATGAACTACGGCGAAAGCGTAACGGCTGTCCGTGTATATAGTGACATCTTGGTCTTGAGCCATCCGATGATGGCTCGGAACATGATCCATCAACATAAAATGCTAGGCCAGAAGGCAACGGGGTGGAAGACACGTCAGGGCGAATAGAAGTTTCACCGGCCAGACGGGTCTCGCAGTCATGCACGTCTAGAGTGGGACTGGAGGCGTCGTGTGGTAACAGAAGTAAACGCATTAAAGCGGAAGAGACAGTATCTAGTGCGGACGCACAGTGAGGTTTTCGGTGTTCAACAAAATGTTCTCATAGCCTGCACGCCGCTGAGCAGACAAGTGCTGTGTAGAACAGTTATTTAGGAGCTGACAGACCTGATGAGAGGTGTGTAAGGTCAAGTCATGACCTAAAACGATTTTTTCAGCATCCTGTACCATTAGTGCGCACGCCGCGACCGCTCGGAGACAGGACGGAAGGCCTCGGGCCGTAACGTCCAATGTTTTAGAATAATATGCGCAAGGGCGCAAACCTCCCCCGTGGGGCTGAGCCAGAACCGCAGCAGCAGTGCCCCCCGACTCCGACGCCCACAGGTGAAATGGCAGAGCGTAGTTGGGCAGGCCCAAGGCTGGTGCAGACTGCAGTGAGGACAGTAGAGCAGAATATGCACAGTTCATGGCTGTAGTCCATGTGAGGCGATGAGTCATGGCCTGTTCGTGAGTGAAGGAGGCACGCAGTGTTTTGTCATGCGCGGAGCAGTGAGGAATCCACTGTCTGCAGTAATTGATGAGGCCGAGGAAAGACATCATAGCCTGCTTGGTGGCGGGCTTGGGAAGCTGCGTGATGCATGACACTCGGTCAGCGGAGAGGAGGCGTTGACCTTGAGATAGTTCATGACCCAGATATTGGACCCGGGGTAGGCAGAACTGCAGTTTCTTTAGTGAAACCTTGAAGCCCAGTGTAGCCAAGCGCATGAGGACCAGTTTAGATGCCTCAGTGCACGTGGAGCTGTCAGGGGCCGAAATCAGAAGGTCATCTGCATACTGCAGGAGCACAGCACCCCCGGGGAGGGAGAGGTCAGAAATGAGGTCTCGGAGCGATGCGGCGAACGCCGCAGGCGAGTCGCAGAAACCTTGCGGCAAACGAGACCACGTGTATTGGCGTTGGCGATGAGTAAAAGCGAAAATCGGCTGGGTGTCAGGTTCAACAGGAATGCTGAAAAAAAAGCAGAACTAACGTCTAAAACAGTAAAAAATGCGTGTTGACACGGAATGGAGGTCAATATCGAAGAGACATCAGGCACAATTGGGGCGATAGGCACGATGGCGTCATTAAGGCGTCGAAAATCTTGAGTGAATCGCCAAGAACCGTCCGGCTTGGGGACTGGGTTAATCGGTGTGTTATACGCACTTTGACATGGGACGACCACACCTAGAGAAAGAAGTTTCTGTAGAATAGAGTCTATACCACACAGTTTGTGCTCGGGCAAAGGGTATTGTTTAACAAAAACAGGAGTGGGGCTTTTTAGAGTAGCCTCATATGGTTTACAGTCAACCCTGCCAACATCATCCCTATGTGCAGCCCAAACAGTGTGTGGTATGGAACGCAGAGGCTCAGGAACCTCTGTGGCGTGTGAGACAGACAGCAGAGCAGACACAGGTGATTTAAAGGATTTATTGGCGATGTTGAGATCGCGATTGAAATCTCCCGTGGACACGGTCATGCGCGAACCAGAAAAGGATAGGGATAGACCAAGTTTACTCATTAAATCCCGCCCCATAAGGTTAAAGGGACAATCTGGCATGAACACGAAAGAATGAGTAAATCGCACTGCGTCGTATACAACCTGAAGTGGGGGCGTATACGGAGATGAGAAGGGCTGTCCTGTAATACCCACAGAGCTAGTGATTCTAGATGATAAAGGCCCCTCATAGCGAAGAGAGCGTGGCACCGGTATCAATGAGAAAATTATAATCAACACCAGATACATTGAGAGACACAACAGGAAGGTCATGATTCAGATGGTTGGCAAGGGGAAGAGCACATTTTGGTAACAAAAAGTGCAGCTGTCCTGTTATTTATCTGTCTTTTCTTAAACCTAACTTGCCTGGCACTGCTGTGGATTGAAGTCCACATTTCAAAAAAAAAAAAAAAAAAATACACAGTAGTGATCAGACAATGCAACATCCTTAATAGAGGCTGAAATGTTAAGACCCTTTGAGATAACCACATCCAAAGTGTGACCATGGCAATGTGTGCTTCCAGTCACATGCTGAGAAAGTTCAAAAGATTCAAGTACATCATAGAGTTCTTTGGCGTAATTATCCTTGTGATTATCAATATGAATGTTAAAATCACCAGCAATAACAAAATGATCAAATTCAGTAGAAATAAAAGATAACATATCTGTGAAGTCATCAATAAAATTAGCATTGTACCTTGGAGGTCTGTAGACAGTTACTAATAATATTCTTTGTGCCCCCTTTAAAATCGCATCTAAATATTCAAAAGATGTGAAATCACCAAGTGGTAACTGCTTGCTTTGGAAAGTATCATTAAACAGCATTACTTCCGCCTTTCTTGCCGGTGCGTGAAACATTTAAAAAGTTAAAGTTTGGTGGAGCCGTCTCAGTTAACACAATATCAGCACTATATGAGTTTAATGTCTCTGTTAAAAGCATGAAATCAAGCCTGTGAGTTGTAATTAAATCATTAATTATATAAGACTTATTTGTAAGAGATCTGATATTCAGTAGAGCTAACTTAATAACCTGTGCACTTTGTTTCAAAGACTGTGGATTTGTGTAAATAAAATTTGCAAGGCACTGGACAATCAAAAATGACCACATGCTAAAAACAGCCTTCAAACTATAACTTACAATAAAAGTGAATATTATCACCTCAGGATTTCATGCTAACAACAGGACCTTAACATTGATATAGGAACAACAAGTAACCAGGTATTCAGCAAAGTACATGTATGGGTAGTTAGTTATGCAATGTTTTCATTTCAGTGCACTGAATTTAGTTGAACATGCACATCATTTTCACATGCCTAACATGCATTGCTATTATTATCCATCCATCCATCCATCCATCCATCCATCCATCCATCCATCCATCCATCCATCCATCCATCCATTTTCTAAGCCGCTTCTCCGTCAGGGTCGTGGGGGGTGCTGGAGCCTATCCCAGCAGTCTTCGGGTGAAAGGCAGGATACACCCTGGACAGGTCGCCAGTCCATCACAGGGCAGACAGACAGACACAGACAGTAACTCACTAATAATTATTATACATGTATTATAAAACATGCAACACAACTTTGTTGTTTAATTTACTTACTTTTGGAAACAACTGTGCTGAACTGGCCATAGAAAAACATAACAGCACATAAACAACTCATAAATGAATGAAATAATAGAGTAAAACTGAACATATTACAGTATTGTAAAGTTGTATTCCTTATTCCTTTGTAGCAGATTACTATAAAAGATGATGCACATTGGGAGGAACAGGTCTAGCCTCTCGTCAAAAAAGTTGAAATGTTTTAGAGTAATTAGCTGCTGTATTGAAAGTGGTATTTTTCTGCAGCCTGTATCGTTTTGTTATTTTAGTCAGGATGGTGTTTTAGTTAATTACTTTATCTCATAGGCTAATATTATAATGAATAGATATTTAACTGCTACAATGATGTGGTTGATAAACAGCCATATGCTAGTGTGAAAAATAGCATGATTGTTTTCTTAAAGAATCAGTTTACATGAACATTCAAGCATATGTTACCAGAAGCTTACTATCTATACTTATCATGTTTGCCTATGTCATTACATATGCTACACAGTCCTCAGACAGCTAGGAGTGCACACTAGAGCACATATGAGCGGTACATTACAAATAGAGGAGTGCAGGAAAAATATATGAATGCATTTATAAATCCAATTCATTACATTACAGTAAAAAGTACAGTATGTGTACTGCAAATGCGCAGGTAAATCCTTTTTACCTAATGCCAGAAAATAATATAATTAGTGTCATTATACTAAAGATTGTTCATACGGCTCAGTTTTAGGTTTTATTCCCTTTCTGAGGTCTATGCATAGTTAAGTTTACGATTCTACTTTGTTAGAGACACCAGCCTCAGGACTAACATTCAAGGTTCGACCCAGCTGCAAATTTGTCATGTCCATCCACTGGCACTGCTATTACTTTTATTGCTTGTTAGCTGCATTAGCCTCATTGTCAAACATCAAACATGTCCTGGCCCATCAACTATGTTTTATGTGAAGGTAAAACTGGGTAAATTAGAATTTTTCAGTGAACCTGTAACGAGGAGCGAGGAGGCGGACGCATATGCGGAGATAAGCGACTTTTATTGTGGGCAAAAGACGGTCCAGGGTCACAGATCCAACACGGATAGATTGGGGGACAGACATGACAAACCTGAATAAAACAGAACCAACAACTGTACATAGACCAGTACAACCAACACAGAAGATAACAAAGACCAGCGAAAACAAAGGGCAAACACAGGGCTTAAATACGACACCAGGAAGATGAGGGACATGTGAAAACAATCAGGGACGGAGTCACAAAACAAGGGGCAGGACTAAGGATACCAAAACAAAGAAGCACGTGGACTATACCAAAACACAAACACGTACAGGACTAGGAGGGGCCAATTGTGACAGAACCTTTAATTTGGAGCAAACATGGGCTGCATCCCAAATCTGCATACTACAGCAGCTCCACTGCTGTAGAATGGAAGGCCCCGCAAAATGTGATGAAAACTACAAAGACTGTCACTGCAGCTTTCCTCCCACCCACACACAAAACATTTACAATAGAAGATGTTTGAGCAAAGCCATCAGTATCACCTCAGACTGCACACTCCACAGCCACTTCCCGCTCCACCAGCTGCCATCTGGGAAGAGATCAGAACATTCGAGGTAGAACCACCAGGTGCAAAACAGTTTCAAACTCCAAGCTGTTAAACTTGTCACACCCACTGCATCTACCAAGTCATGAATACAAACATGACTCCAACTATATCCTCCTGAGACCCAGAAGGAATAAAGTTTTAATTGTAAGAGAAAATAAGTCTATTGGCTGAAAAAAAAGTTTTTTTCAAAAACACTTATTTTTATATAATGTCCTTTATAGTGGACAACATGATGTTGTATAGTAGAGATGTTGATGTCTGTTTCCTATACTGCAACATACCAAAGCCCTGCTGCAACATCAGCAACAACTTGAAAAACCTTGTCATCAGTCTTTAAAGTCCTTATCATCAGTGTACTCCTCAAAGTAATTGCATGGTTTCCATTCAATATGGCTTTGGGCATCATTTAGCAGCAAACTGTTCCGTGGGAGGGATGAATATTAGGGATAATTGGAGAGGGATCAAAATGAGTTTATTTTGTTTTTAATATATTTTTTACATATTCAACTAATATATATATATATATATATATATATATATATATATATATATATATATATATATATATTTTTTTTTTTTTTTTTTTTTTCCTAATAAATTATTGGATTAAATAAAGCTAAGATCCCGAGCTTAAACGTTTGCATACACTTATTCCAGTCATCCATTTAGCAGTAAGAGTAAAACTTAAAATACTGGTAGTACAAAAAAAATAGATAGAGTAATATCTCAGAAATGTATTTGACTGTTAAGGTTACATGTCATTACTTCTAACCCAACTGGTTCAAGAGGGGTGTGGTCATCCTTTAATTTCCTCTGCCTCAGTCAATTTCCTGTCACCTGTGATACTATGAATTTCATGTAAAAACAGATGTAGTGAGTTCCATTGTAATTCACAGAGGACATCAAGTATGTTGTTAACTGCTTAAACTTTTATGCATTCAAAAAAATGCTTTGAAAATTTTTGCTAAAACATTTTGTACCTAAAACATATCGACAAGGTTTTAAAAACACTATAAATGCATATTTTACAATTACTTACTTCTGACAAATGATATATCATTGGAAAGACCATGATGTCCTCTACATGGTACCACCAGACTTCAGCACTGACTGACTCCATGTTTACTTGGACTGGACACTTGAAGTAACATTCATAGAGCACAGTATTTACTGTACACTGCCTCTGAAAAAATTGCTGTACATATTTTGCACATTTTGCTCTGTCTACGTACCAGTACACTTCTGTGTCTCAAATTTTTCCTGTATTTATTGTCTATTGTCTGTTAATAGTCTTGTATATTTATTGTTTTTGTGCTTTTTTATGCTACATATGTACATGGATGCTATCCATTTAGTACATGTGCACTCATGCCCTTGTCTTAATCTTTGTGCATCAGAGAGGTAGTCTGGATGTGTTTCGTTATACTGCACCCCCATGTATGTAAAATGACAATGAAGATTAATTCATTTGAACTGAACTGAATTAAATGATGTGTGCACCATCATTAGACATAGTGTAGTATGTAAAGTATGGAAGTGTGTGGTTTGGGACACAGCCATGGCCTTGTTTTCAAACCCTTACACTCTTTTAAGCCTTAAGACTTAACATGGTTACAGGATTCGTGAACAGTTTGTGAAAGTAACATGAGACCTACTGGTGCAATGAAAGTGAACCTTATTTAGTCATGTTTCTTTCATTAAGAGGAAAGAAGAGCCAATCAGAAGCGAGCTCAGCAGCAGCAGCAGCATCCTCAGGATTACATGAGCGAGAGAGAGAGAGAGAGAGAGAGATGGTCTGAGAGGCTGCTTGAATGACGTTTGAGGGGTACGTCGTGCCCACTGA
The DNA here is from genome assembly GCF_015220715.1 of Pygocentrus nattereri. Taxonomy (NCBI): domain Eukaryota; kingdom Metazoa; phylum Chordata; class Actinopteri; order Characiformes; family Serrasalmidae; genus Pygocentrus; species Pygocentrus nattereri. The sequence goes on from NC_051212.1 coordinate 28,136,810, forward strand.
TTCTCCTGGGGGCGGGGCTTGTGGGCGGGGTTTAGAAGTGATAGCCTATATTGAGAGCCTGAACCGGCAGGGGCTAAAATTTCTCTCATCAGCTGAGTGTGTGCTCCCTGGCTGTATCTCGCCTTCACTCTGCACCTGTCTGCCTGCCTGAGACCTGTCTCCTTCTCCGCTCCTGCTAACGTCCTCCAGGCGTCTTTCAAGGTGGGTAAAATTCCACCAACAGATCTGATCGTCCTTTTCCCTCTAAGCTCAGCGTCAGATGCCGCATCCGAAGGCTTCTTTGCATTGTAGCCTGTATGGTGCATGCGACGGTATTTTGTCATTGGCCTGCATTTGAAATTCCAGTGATGCGGGTTTTCAAGCATTAACCCGTTTTATTCGGATCGTCTTTGCATAAATATGTCTATGAGCAGCACTGAACAGGCTGCACACATTCATTCCCTCAATACATTCGACTCTCTCTGTAGCCCCCCCAACCCCCAACGGCCATTTTGTATGGCCCAATTATGGGATATCGCAGAGAGGTTCAAAGGGAATGGCTAAAATGATGAGAAGCTGCTCGTTTTTTTCTGCCCGGCTTCAACAAATCCAGGTCATACTGAGTGTGTGCGCAGCGGCTACATTGGAGCGCAGTTCCTGAGCGATGCGCTGTTCTCCCACCAGCGGCTCACACAGTCCTCCTCCTTTGACGTCTATAGGTTACCCGCTACTGTGGACTGCGCTTTGCGGAATATCGCAGCAATTACGCACGTGCTTATTTGTGCCACCTTGTCGAAATGTCCTACCGTGGCGCATATTTATGTACATAAAACTACAGATAGGATTTCTAGATTTAGCCTAAACCTCCTCATCAGAAAACGTCACATTGGCGCTTTGAAATGTGTAGGAAGGATATTTAGACATGCCTAGATGATCTCAGCAGGAGGTAAGCGGTAAGGAGTCTGCACTGAACTGACCTTAAAACACGGCAAAACGATGAAACATTGAGTTACTATGCTGTACTGAAGATGCTCATGCTCAAGCACATGCTCAGTAAGACAAATTGTCACTGAGTGAAGAAAAAAATCTATTTCTAGATATTACACATTGAATCCTCTAGTTTTAATTACTGAAATATGATCATTGGCAAAATGCCTTAAGCCTGGATGGCCAGCTGGTTCATGATTTAGTATGGGGGCAGGCAAGATGCAGGTCATGCACAAGGAGGAGGAGGATGCTCTGAGCAATACCCCATCATGCCTGCAGCTCGCGACCTTGTGTACATTATGCACAGCTGAATTATATAAAGATGCTCTGCAGTAGAATGTGTGTGTGTATGTGTGTGTGTGTGTGTGTGCGTGTGAGTGTGTGTGTGTTTATGTGTGTGTGTGTATCTGTGCATGTGAGAGAGCCAGTGAACGAAAGCTGAGGTATTAGTTTCAATGCACACATAAATATGTATGCCAGATCATGTTGGCTATGTATGCCCTGCTTTATTTTGCACACACTATATATATATATATATATATCGGTTTCCTTATGGCTCCATGTTTTATCATTTTTGCTGTCACTGTACATGCGTCTCAAAATCCTCTTAAAGTCTTACAGAGCAATCCATTGTTGTAACCAATGGTCAATAAAACACAGTGATGATGATTTTCCTATGTAGCATTTAGTATTGTTTTTTTATGCGCTTATTTTTTTAGGTGCTCAGTCTCACCGAGAGGCTCAATTGCTGCATTTTGGTCACAGTCTATGTAAAAGAAAACTGACTGTCCCTAGATGAGCCTGTCCTCATTTCTGCACTACGGCATTGTACCTTCCCTCTATGTTCCTGCATTATCCGTTGTTGAGGGGACACTCCAAGATTAATGGGCTCAGGTTGGAGGCAGAGTTCTGCTGATGGAGGGCAGACACCAGGGTCATGCTTGGCCAGTTTTATGACCCTCACTTACTTTTGGTGCAGCTCAAAATACTGCAAAGTCATTTTGACTATTAGGTCGTAATGTGCCCACTCATCAACAACACGCAAGGGTAATACTGCTCCAGCACCTTTTTCTTTCACAGAAAGGAATGCTTTGAGTAGAAACTTGTTTCTGTTAATTAAAAGGATTACACTCTTAAGAATAAGGGTGCAAAAGATGGTTTTTGGAGTGATGCCATAGAAGAACCATCTTTGGTGTCATTAAGAATTTTTAAAGAACTATTTTTGTTCACTCCTAGAAAAGATACCAAAAAAGGTTATTTGACCTGTAACAACAGTAGAACCCTTGTCAATGCTCTAGTGCTCAGTCATGGTAAAGATCCTTTTAAGCCTGCAAAGAGCCTTTTATCTGTTCAAAAGGTTCTCTGAATTGTCATGGATCTATAGATAATTATTGGCTTTGCCAAATAACAATGAAAGAACAACATTTTAGTGACATAAGTATGATTTGTGAGTGTGAAGAACCTTTTAAAAAACTCAACTTAATGTGCTCTATAGCAGTTAAAGGTTTTCTGTATAATTGTATTTCTGAGCCAAGAATAATGTAAAGACCATTATTTGTTAAGAGTATTTTTAAGAAAACAGCTATTTTATAGATATTTTTTCCAATTCTGTATGCTTCTCTTTGCTCCATATCACATGTAAAAACATGGATTATGACTGTGGTGCAATTTGTTCCTGACCGAGCACACATTCCATATGGCTATTGTCATGAATTGGTCTAGACTAAAAATGTCAACAATATACAAGTTTCTGAATATTTTCTCTACATTGCTTATGCAGTTCACTTTTCCACATTCATGGTTCTCTCTTTTATCTATATATTTTCTGCCATTGATCTACAACGAAGTCTTCAGGTTTTAGGTGAAAGGGCGCTAGTTATGATGACTTACACCACAAAGAACCACAGAAAGGAAAAACGTGCTCTAAATTTAAGTTTTGATAAGCTGCTTGGAAATGTTTCCAGTAGATACTTGAATCTTATTGGGAAGTACACAAATCCCCCAACAGTTTTTGCTTACATGGGCACTGCAGGCATTACTCAGCTGAAAATGTGAGAACAGGGGCTTTATTTTGGACAGAGGGTTACGTTTGAGGTCTACATGCATAATCTGCTTTAATGATGCTTATGTAAACACATGGGAGGAGGACTGCTGTGGTATTAACTGTAAATAGAAATCTGATTTTGAAGCAGAAGTGCAGCCGAGGAGGAACGCATAGGAAATGAGTCAGACCAAATACATCAACGTGTCTGCACCATAATGTGTAATGTTTGGCAATCTTTGGGATTCATTCTTTCTTTTTAAATTCACAGCCCCCGTAATCTTAAAGTATTTTTAAGTAATGTTTTCTAAGCTGTATCCTATTATAAATCTTAATCATCCGAATTATAGGGAGATTTAGAACCCAGATGGTTGTGAACTCTGAACTCTGCAGGATCACAGGCATGAAGAATGAGTGCCAATATCCAACGTCGTTGGATTATAACCACGATTGACAAATACATACTCAAGTTATATAAACTCACAACAATAAACAAGAGAGAGGGAGTGAGAGAGAGGGGGGGGAAGCGAGAGAAAGAGAGAGAGGTGTTGAGTGAAACTGTACCTTTCTGCGTTTTCATGTAGTATCCATTTATTTCTTTTTCCTCTTTTTTGTATTTTTTTATTTGCTGTATCTTAACTCTTTACCCCCCTTATATAAATATTCCTTTATCTGTGTCTTTTATTTGCATTACATTCTAAAAATCTGCATTTGCTTCAGTTTGATAGTAGGAAGATACAAGAAATACATGGATGGCTGAAACTAACACTAAAAGAAAATGTCAATGTTTTCTTTAAACATTTTCTATTTGAATGACCTTTTATCATTTTTTTATCAGTAAAACAATTCATGCTGTTTATTTATATCCAGGGTTATGTATTTGTGAACCTCTTGGTCTAGTAATATACTTAAACATCATCTAGTCTGGTGTATTTGGTGGTGTGAGGAACAGAAGGTGTCCATGATTGCTGAAGGTAATGCAATCTTAGTGGCAATATTAAAAATGTTTGAAACTGTTTTATTATTACAATTGCAGAGATAACCTACCTAAAGGCCCTAATGAGATTCAGTTCATCCAGTTTTGACAGGTGACATACTGTCAAATCTCCTATGATAATAATCTTTTACAATAAGCATTCACAGCTGTGTGATCCACTTTGATGGAGGAGAGGTAGCATCTGAAATGAGATTTTGATACTCTCTGAAATGCAGTTAAATGTCAATAAACATTGAGAAGCCCCATTTTGTCCCTCTTTGGTTATATACATCACATTAAAGACATATGAAGACAGGTGTTGTGTTGCACAAGTTACTAAAGCATCTCTGCTGGCACTACTGAGTTTGACCGTTCCAATAAATATTTCATGATAAGTAATTATTTATCACAAAAAAGTAATTATTAATGTGTCATGTGCCACTTTCTGTTTGAAACCTTGTTGGTTCCTTTAAAGAATATTTGTCTTAACAACAGCTGCACTTCATCTTATTACTGTGGTAAAGCATTTATTCACCTTTTAATCTGGTAGAATTTGATGACTGGTGGCTTGAGATCTCCCTGTTAAGTCTTCTGAGCTGAATGAATTTGAAGTCAATAATGGTCAGAGATAGTGGGAGAGGGGACAGCTCATTAATTAGGCCAAAACAAGGGAAAGAGACAGACGCGCAGCGATTGATTTGGGTCGAAAGAATCATCTGACATCTAATCAGTCAAAATGCTCCAGTACAAATGGAAGGGCAAATGAAGGACTTCACATGTGCTGGGTCACATGTGCATCAGGAAAATCAAACTGCACTGACCATCAGTGAGCAGACCATGAATGAAAACTTTTGTTACACGCTCACAAAAAGCACCGTAATCCCTTTGTCTCTCAGCTACACCCAAATAAGCTGTCCGAGAACACGTTGATAGGCAATACTCCCATCACATGCCCACGAATAAGTAGGCTAGCATAATCCCATTGTTTCTGTGCCACGCTTAGATAAGCTGTCAGAGAACACTATTGATGGACGTCACTTGCATTTCGACACTATACTGATGGAAAAATACAAGAGTGTTTTTTTCACACTGTTTACCCTGGGGGCCAGACAGTGTTTTCTCTGGGACTCGTCCATCCCTTTTCTCCCACTGTGCAGACATTTAGATCCAGAGTCTTTCAGTCAGTACAATCCTTTCCACTCCTCTCTGCCATGCATGCATGCCTGCACATAAATGCCTGCCCATCCGCTCTACCTTTCCCTGATACCATTCTTGTATATCTCACCCCATTATCTCCCTAGGCCTGAAAAAATGTGTTTGTTTTCTGAAGGGAGCCAGGCCTGAGAAGCTGAGTGGGAATTAGAACGGGGATTAAGGGTTTTGGCAACTAGAGATGGAGATGTGGAGAGGAGGGGAGTGAGAATTTGGTTATGGTTGCCAGTTGCCAATGATCATGCCAACCTACTGCCATACTGCACAGAGAGCTAAACACTCTGCCATTTAACACTAGGCCTCACATGACTCAGACGGGCCATCAGAACTTTGGGTTGATCTTATAGTGTTATGAGCTTATGCACCCAGGGGTTCTTCTCAAAGACCATGACTGTCAAATAGGCTTAATATGAAGTACTTTTTTACAACAGAGCTGATTGATATGAAGATTTTTTAAACGTTTGAGCAATAAACACAGGGAAAAAGAGCACAAGAAGAAAAAATATAGAGAGGAACTTCAGAGGAGTCTCTTTTTTGATCATCAGGCAGAGCTAAAGCCACAGCTCAAGCCCAGTTAAGCAGGTAGAGCTGCAGCAACAAGGCTTAAACCTTGTTGAACATTTCATTCCATTATTCACCCTTCTTCTCCCTCAGCAATAACGATGAAGATCGAGAACAGCCTGCCTTGCCAGCAGCTCCCCGAGGTGCACCCTCAAACTGGACTGCAGTTCACTGTGGCCACTGAAGAAGACTTTGATGACATCATGGCCATGAGCCAGGATATCTATGGGGGCCTAGACTACCTTCCCACCCGCTACCAGACTTGGCTGCAGGAGACCAATCGCACTGTCATCCTGGCTCGCAAGCAAGGCAAAGTGGTAGGACCACCTACCTTTATTACATGTGTTAATTAAAACATTTGTAATGTAACCTAAACTAAAGCTCATTAAGCTAAAACTGTTGCCTTGTTGTCTCTGGATAAACAATTCAGCCATGCCTTTACGTATATTTCCCAGATTGCACTTGAGTCAGTGTGCGTTATTGATGATGGCGAGACTATGCTGGTGGAGGGCCTTCGTGTGGCCCCTCAAGAGAGGGGCAAGGGTGTGGCGGGTGTGCTGCTCCGCTACTGCTCTCAGCTTGTGAAGTCCAAGTACCCTGACGTTAAAGTGACTAGACTGACCAGAGATGACCAACTGGGACCTAAGGACTTCCAGAAGTACAGGCTCATCACAAAACAGGTAAACACCACTAGATTACATTTCCCGGTAATAACATGTGACTCACTGCGTTCACAAAGCCTTTTAAAGTCCTTAATTTACATTGAATGTAAATGCTTAAATATTTCTTTGGTATCTCAATACTTTGACTCTCACTTTGACAAAATGTGGTGGTACACGGTCACAAGTAGGTACTGTTGAGTCCATCGTCCTTACTTTGAGTGATAGGGGTTGTTGATAACTAAGTATACGGACCAGACAACATTCTCTCATTCCACCATTGAACTCCTGTTTCAAGGCAATCCTCCTGGCCCGCTTCCGTGCAGAAGACTTAAAGCTGCATCTTACTGATCTTGGGCTGAACGTGGGCATTACAGGAGATGACATGGCCCCTGCCAACATTCCAGTGCATTTGGAACCCTCAGAGGTTCGCCAGCTCTTCTTGAGCAATGGTTTGATGAAGGATGTCCTACCCAATGCCACCATTGTGCAGGACTGGCAGCCCTTCAAGCCTCTGCCCAGCAACATGGCAATCCTGCTGAAGAAGGACATTGATTGGATGGTAGATGACATCAGCTGCCCATCCATGGCCAGCCTGTGCACCTTTCCCATCCGTGTGCCCATTGGCGACGACTGGTACTACCTCAACATTGACATGTTTGGAAAAGATCTGGCTTTGGCTGTCCAGCAGCTCCTGTGCCACTTGAGACGCCACACCAACATGCTGAAAGGTCATGTGATGTGCCAGGTGTTCCTGGACCCACCCCTGTGGAAGCCCATGGCTGAGTTCTTCAAGGAAACCCTGAAAGTGGAGCTGGTGAAACAATACACTGAGCAGTGCGTGGTTGAGTCTGATGTGTAGCAGCAGGAGGGATGGACGCAGCTAAGAACGAGGATCTGAAGACACCCCTCTCCTCACATCCAGACGCCAAACTACAGTAGAGACTGGAAGAGCTTTGACATCTCTCAGATGGTTTCCTTTCATATCTTGCCCCAGAACAAAATGTTAACCTTGTAGATAAAACAACAAGCTGAAGACTAAAATGTCCTTATAGATTAATTGAAAATACTTGAAGTCTCACAGTTAGTTTAATAACGCCTCTTGTAAGGATTCAATTGCAAAAAATGAAACAACATGGTTAAAAAAACAGATACAACTTCATATGCAAAAGTTAGTTTGAAAGTTTAAGCTACATAACTTATTTCAGTATGCAGTACAGTATGTGTGGATTTACACATGCTGAGTTGCAAAGAAGACTGCACAACCTTTAAGGCACTTTATAATAATCTAAATGGATATCTCGCTATAGATAGTGGGATGGTTGCTTTAGAGACTATTTTGTCTGAATGTTGCACTGTAGCTGCCAATGTTGAGAATAACACAAAATTTTATTGCATTCTTTCTTGCAGTATACCCAGAAGGAAATCTAGAATACTTCGAAAACATTGTGATTAAACGCATACAATTTCAAGTAATTAGTATTTCCTCAGGTTAAATCAACGCTTATCTCACATTTTTTAAAAAAGATACAGCTGTTGTTTCTGTTACGCTAGTGAAAAATCTTCCCTGAACTTATTTACTTGCTTCTGCTCCAGTGCTTTGAAACTAAACGCACAGTAGTTGATGTCAGTCAGAAAAATTTGCTCATAATTACAGTCTTAAATGTTTGCTTTATTTTATGCTCTTGACCTTATTTGCTAATATTGTTGTGGCATCACCATATATATTTGATATATTTGACAGGAACTGCAATATGAAGAATATAATTTTATTAAAACAGATGCACTGTAGATGAAATGTGCAATTTAGAATGTACATTACAACATTGCTAATATAATTTGCTAGGTTATTTGTGACATGATTTAGGGCAAATAACATGTTACAGACACTAACATCAGTTGTAGGTTTAATTTAATAGGTGATTTATTTCTGTAATTATCATGCAACTAACTGTAAGACTGAATGATATGAAAAGAAAAATGAATAGAATTCAGGAATTGAAAAGCTAACTAGACATGACAACTTTTAGACATACTGTCAGTGGGCAACACATTTGAGAGGATATTAACAGCACCTAAACAAGTTTTTCTGAAGACCTATGAAGAACCACAAGTGAGATATTGGACCTAGAAGACCTCCAGTTTTTTAATGCACAAATGATTTTGGTACCCTAGTGACTGCAACAGTTCATTCCAATACAATTGACCTCTTTGTCTTTAGTCGACTCAGGGGATACAACCATTTTATCAGGAAACAAACACACAAAAGAAGCTTATTTTGGAGAAAAATTAAGATGACAGCCACATTCACTTTTGACTCAGCATATTTTTTTAATCATCAAACTAAAACCTGAAGAACATTGATCAACATTTCCAATATTTGGAACCTCAACACACATATATAGAGCAGAGAAGAAAAAAAAACAAGGACAGTCACTCTGTCGTTATCCCAAATTCTCCCTCTGGACGAGCTTGACGGAAGCAACTGCAAATGAACGCACTGCTGAGCCTTTATAAATAGCATGAGATGCACCATAGAACTGAGCCCTTGGCTGGCCCTGTAACTGAGAGATGAAGAGACGCAGAGTATGAGAACCAGCACAAATGAAAAAAGAAGGAAAATGGTCACCGCAGGAAGAAGTTCCTTTGGCACAAAAAGATCGCTGTTCCAGTATATTCCATCAAAAGCTGAAGATGCAGAATCTGTGCAAGAATTTCTACCATCCCCTCTCCCTGCAAACCCATTTCACCGTGCCAGAAAAGATTGGGTTACCAAATTGCAAGCCCTAAAAAGTTGTAAGCTAAACAAGGAAAACCCGTTATAATATCCATACTGGCCATTCTGTCAATGAAAATGCTTCTTTTTTGTGTTTCCAGTAAATCCGTTATGAATGCCATATATGATATCTTTTAAAGTAAATATCAGACCTGAAGGCAAGCATTGCTTATAAATGTATTGGTCCTGCTGGTAATTGTTGGTTCTAATGTTGCAGTCTGGAGTATCTACTAAGTTCAATTTTTATTTTCATCTTTGGTTATTCTCTCTTTGTTTTTGTTTTTAATATCATGTAACACAAGACAAAATGGCCAGAATGGTTTATTATACACGACATAGGCCTTTGGCAGTACCTAACAGAAAACACTAAGGTACATTAACATAAATTATTGTTCTTAATTATGTATTTATTAAGATCTATCTATGTCAACAGTATACAAATCAAAAAATTAGCTATTTCCCATTAAGGTTTCACAGTCGTTAATAATTCCTCCCAAACCCCATATATGTTTTGTCCTCTGGTGGGACTTTTTTCTTTATTTCTACAACTACCGAGGAACAGGATGTTCTCTTCTGCACCTTCACTTGGACTGCAGTAAGTGGTTCTTGTAATGATGTCTAATATACAGTATCCTTAAGGAATTGATGGTACTTGGCCCATCCTGGTCTGTTTCTTGCAACTGACTTCATGAAAAAATCATTTAAGATTTTGAGCTCATATTTTTTGTTCCTTTATTTATTTCAAATATTTTATTTTATATTATATTTTATATATATTATTTTATACTTTTTTTAAATTTTATTTTATGCTGCTATAGATCACATATATCATCCAGGAACAGCTTGTTTAAGAAATAGGCCATTCAATATTTAAGGTAAAGATCAAATTACAATGAACAAATCTACAACCACTTCAGATTGAGAAATATGATTAATTGTATTTCTCTTAACCTCCAATACCCAAAATATTTGAATGGATTAAATCCAGATTGGAGCTCAAAATCTTAATAAAATCAAATAATGTATTGGCAATCTGTTGTAGTCTGTGTTGAAGGCATGTATTTATCATTTGTTAAAAACATTAATGGTAGCAGAAATTGTTGACAAAGTATTTCCTGAGGCCGTAAAGCACTGTTGTTGCCTAGAGTGTTAAAAAAAAGGCACCACAAAAGGTTCTTTGAGCAGGAAGAACCACTTTTAGTTCCCTAAAGATCAATGTTTGAAAACATATTTTGTGATTTTGAAGAACCTTTTATGGGCTTCTACACAGTTCTCCATGGAACCTTTACATTATGTGAAGGTTTAAACTTTAAAAAGGTTCTTCACAATCCCACATTCCATTTACAAAAGAACAAACTGCTGACAGGTCCACAGGGAACTGTTTTAGGAAACCAAAAACGGTCCTTATATAACACTGTACAAAGAACCTTTTCCTGCACCTTTTTTTTTTTTTAAGAGTGTTCTTAAAGAAATGTGTTGGTCTACAAGGACCAAAAAATGTGTTACTGTATGTGCGTTGGGTGCTTTAAGAGAGGAAAATAGATACATACTTAAGAATTCACAGTAAAACAGCAGTGTATTATACAAAACTAGAAACATGTTGACCACAAAGGTCAAGTTTCTCAGAACATAAAATATTTTTGGCTTCAAGCCATAAACTCTCCCCTCCTTTAAAGCGCACAACATTTTAATTATTTTTTTTTTTTTTTACCTTTTCGCATTGCTTTTAAACGTTTGTACATGGTATTGACCCAATCCATAACAGTTAGAGTATTTGTTATGAAGGAAGGTTTAACTATAATAGCTGCTTAAAAGATAAACAAGACGTAACATGCACACTAAAGCTCCATTAAGGCCTTGAGGCTAAAACACTGACAAATAAGCTAAGCACATGGAGCTCTAGTGTGGGTTTTCTTATCTCAAGATACTCTGATATGGTGTCCATGTCAGCGTACCATACGATGTGTAACAGTGAGAGTGACCACCATGATAGCAGAATAATGTTTGACTGATGGTAACAATATTTACTTCAGCCAATAAGCCAAGATCAAATACTAAGTTTTATCATTATACCTATGGAATGTGAAGTTGTCAATGTTAACTGTCAGTGTTTCTTTTCTGTTGTTTTCTTTTCTTCTTTTCTTTTCAAATTAGTTCCAGACCTCCCTTGTGATCTCAGTTAACCACAGAAAGAGCAATTGATCTATTCATGCAACACCCCCAAATGCATTTTTTCATAGCAACTGTTGCTAGGTTGGACAAGCTTTACAGAAAATAATGAGATATTGTACAGCCTTTTGGCAAAATACTGAAATGTAGAATAATTTATTTCAAATTAGCTCTATTTTGTGTTCATGGGAAAATTCATATGGTTATAATAGAGCTGATGTACTTTTTCAAGCATGGTGGCAGATTTATTGTCTTGACAGGCTAAAAGAGCTCAGTAGCACAGCATTTTTGTCTGTGTTCCGTAAAGCTTGTCCAACCTCAAAACAGTTGCTATGAAATAACACATTTGTGGGCCGAGCATGGCTAAGTCAGTTGGATGTAACCTTGCACAGGGAATTGTTAAGGGTGCTTTTTAAGTACTTGTACCTGATGGTTAGGGACATGTTGCACACTGGTTCACAAGTGCATGTAAATTCCCATCGCCCACAAAAAGGCTTTAGGTTGCAGACGGAGCTGAAAGACAGCAGGCTAATGCAATGGACAGGTGGTAAGGGTAGGATGGGAGAGATCATGTTCCAAAAGGACAAACAGTGTGCAGCAGACATAGCACCAGCAAGTTACTGGTCAAGAGTATAATCCTAATTGGAAGATAAAAAAATCTTTCAGGAATGTATGACCTTGGTTTCTGGCTAGTTTTGAGCTCTGCTGTTTGGTCAGAGCGATCTCACAAATTTTACTGTATGTTATATAGTGCAACTGGTTGGATTGACTCTCTGTGCTATTGTATCAGAGCAGAGGAATTTACACGTTAATGGAACATGTGCACAAAAAGCCAGAGTGTCCTGTCTTACCTCTCAAACTAAATGCAACAGGATCTAGAGAGTGATCTGTGGTGTTGCCTTTCAGAAACAGAGCTCAGTCAGGTTGGAGTTCCTCACCTTTAACCTAAACCTTAGCCCAAATAGTCGCTCTGGAAGTTTGAATGGAAAGAATGAGCAAGGGAGGTCAAAAGAGCAGTCACTGTTATGCTAATGCCTCCTCATTGGCTATAACTGACTTACATTATGGAATAATTCATTTTTGGGTCTAATCTGATGATTCTTTCGCAGTACGTTTATTCCTTTGCAATTGTACGATTACTTGATGAAGGTTTGTGAAGGAAATGAGCAGGAACCCAGCAGGAAGCTTTGACTGAGCTGCTGTCTCTCCTCTTTATTTCCTTTGAAGAAATGGTATAAGAAAGCCAACATGCATACAAAAACATTCTGACTTACTGGATTTCATATGTTTATTCTCCTGTATCGTCTTTGGGAAATAATCTGCAGCTGGATGCCAGTGCATGTGTTTTACAGTCACACTATGTGAATAAAATCGATTTTTTAGACTGGGCTAGTGTACAAGCTTGTACACTTCGTACATAAGTTTACAGTTCCATTTTACTGTAACAACACAACTAAACACAACAACTTTGCAGCTTCATTCAAGATGCATGCACTGTTGCATCCTAAGCACAAGAAACGGTCTGAGTGTTACTTTACTGAAACTTCCTGTACCAGTCATGGTCATTTAGTGGTATAGAGAACTGCTCCTCACATAGTTCCTCTAGAAATGCCATCATAGACACGTATTTAGGTACATCTCAAATGTATCAGGTTCATTTCTACCACTGCAGTGGCTTGTCCAAACTTGTATAAGATCATACCAAAGACTTCAGTTTAAGACTTAAGTCAACGGTTTAACTTGGACCCCATGTGGCCCTGTCACTAATCTGCTCTGTTTAAGAGCAATCAGGATACAGATGCCCTTGTAGAGAAAAAAAAAACAATCTTAGCTGTAAAGAAACAATGGCAATAACTGATGTGCCTGGTGAGGATGTTCATGATTTACTTGAAACATAGGAAGTTTTCACAGACGAGGTCGTTACCGTCATAATGTCAGCGTTTATTTGACATCTTTGCTATTCACTAGGGTCCAACTAAATGGCCATGGTCTGAATGAACCAATCTGTGTCCTAGATGATTGGATTTGGGGGTGAGGCACACATCAACTCCTACTAGTATAGCAAGAAATTTCAGTTTCCTCTGTAAGGTAGGAGTTGATTGTCTGTGTAGCGCATTCCCTTGATGCAGCAGCAGCAGCTGAGTTTTTGAACTCTCATCTTTTGCTATACAGATTAAAAACCTTTAATTGGTGTACAACTTATGGGTAGGATTATTATGGTTCTATCAGGAATCATACACTGATGCATTTTTAGGGAACCAAAAATGTAAATAAATTGGGCAACTTTAACCAAATTTCATTTAAAATAGATTAAGGTGGCATTTTTTCTTAGAAAACTCAAAGAGTTGCTGTTCATCAAGGGGGTGAATATACAGTTCTAATGCCATTCAGAGGCATTATGATATAATTTTTTAAAAAAGTATACTTTTCTGTATCCCAACTAGACTGCTTATTCTTAAGCAGTGATTTCAAATGAAATGAAAAGTATTTTGTTATTTTCATTTGTTTTGTTTTGTTTTTTTTCTTTTTCAAAATTTGTGAGAGATGCAAAGGTATTTTAAATACAGTATGTTTTTTAAAAAACCTTTCAATCCCTGAGAGATCTTTGGGATGTGTATGTTGTGTGAGTGAGGAGGGGGGAGGGGGGAGCATGTGGCTAGGTTTACGCAAAGCAAAACAACTTTAACCGCACACTTAAATAGTTTCTGTTTTATTGTCGTAGAGATTACTCTGATGTATAAGATGTGACCAAACAAGTAAAGCAAACATTAGAGTAGTTACATAATGGGGAGTTAGAATTAGGTTTACCAGCGTTCATTTCAAGGAGTTACATGCTCATATAAGATGGTATAAATACATATATTCACAAATACAATATTTTTTTGGTGTGAACCTAGCCATATACACTTTTGAAAGCTGTGCAATTCTATACTAGTAATTGTTTAAAAGGGTAGATATAACAGTAACATTTGATTACTTTTCCTGCTTGTGTTATATTAATATTGTATAGTGCTGTCATTGTTTGCATCTGAACATACCTCTTTCTTTATATACTTGATTAGAAGCCTAACTAGGAACATTTGACATTTTAATGAACAGTATTACTTAATGTTAGATATACAAGTAACTGTAACATGGTTAAGGAAGAAAACACAGCAGCAACATAGATAAGCCTTGGAAACTGTAGATTGTCTTGGGGTTCAGTCTGTCTAAGCCTCTAAATGCTGTTACTGTTTAAGTGTCATTTTTTTAGGGTAAACAAAAATGACATACAGGATGAAAACATTAGCGCAGTGATTCCAATTGATGGACTCTACCTTCTTTATAGAAAATCTTTGTTGATTTTTTTCTTAATTTTAATCCTTCTGTATGACATTTGTTTCTGCAAGGTGTTAAAAAAGAAAAAAAGAAGTGCATGTTGGAATGTTAAGTCCCTCTTTGTATAAAAGTTTGCCATTTTTTAACAAACACATCTTTTTACCATCCTAGAGCCACAATAATTTGTATGGAATGTGTTTTGTAATTTGACCACAACTAAACAAATTGCTATAGAAACCTCTATTACCTTACGCACTTCGGACAAATTGTGCATTTTGATTAGTGTACTAATTCATTTGCTGCATGCTTTGTATTCAAAGGTGCAAAGTTTTGCACCCCTCACCCTTTTAGTCATACAGTTTCTGACTGAAAACATAACAGGAAGGAAATATTGTTTTCTCCATTCTCCTATAGCTCATTGTAAACAGTGGTTGACTGTTGTCACTATAATCATTTGTAAGTAATAATGTTTAAACTCATCACCGGGTTCACTCTTTTGTTTTGTTTTTACTTTTCACACTTTCTCATGAATAAATTTGATCAGCTTTGCATTTTTGTAAGTGCCATTTTAAGGGCACATAATGTTGCTATCATAACAAAACCTTATATCTCCACTTTCGACTTTTCAAATTGTTTTTATTGTTTTATTGTTCTTTTATTAATTCTATAATCATGTTAACATTAACCTTGTATCTCCAACATGCTTACTTTTCAGGAGAAAGCATAAAGAAAAGTTTTTCTTTCTCCAGAAAAGTCACCATATCTGGAGATATGAGGTTTTGTTCCGACAGCAACGATATGCTAAAGTGAAAAAGGCTGTTTGGTCATCGAGCTACTCAACCGATCAAAGCACAGTTCATGTTAAAGTTCAAGGGTATCAAATTCGACATTTCCACTAATGCTGTAAATTATAAAATCAATTCAAAGTCATCAATGAAAGTTTGACATAAGCTAAATGAAAAATCTTGTAATTGACCGGCACCATAATAGAAGCTACCGCATGTGGTCTGTATTAGATGGCATGTGGCATTAGCGACACACTTCTGATAAACATCATGAAAACTATATGCTTTTCTTTTGATTGGTGTTTTTTTTTTTTAGATGGCGTACTTGTCTTACTTAAAGCCTAAATTAATGAACACAGGGTTTCCCGGTGAGTGGTTACAGTCTAGCTGTACTGAGCACAGTGGGTAATTAATGGCATATGCTGAAATTGCAGGCCATCAAAATACAGTTGCTGTTACCATTTTGTTTTACTTTTTGTTAGTAACATGTAGTGTTTGTAAATGCTACTTGTGCTGCGTCACAAAGGTTGTCAAGAGCATATTAGGCCCTCATTCTGAATATTTAGAGACCTGCGTAATGGATATAACATGCGATGTGCATGCTTATTAGTTCATAAAGCCACAATCAGGGATTTCAGAACAACAATATGGTCATTGAAATTCCCAAGAGAATTTGAAACATAATGATCTTCTGAGATTCACAGAAAGAGTGTGTGTGAATACCAGAACATTATACTGCCTTGGTAGCTGTTGCTCATAACAGGGCAGACCTGTTAGATGTAATGTGTGAGAATCAATTTGAACATATTAAGCATAAGAAAAAAAAGCTCTACTGATCCCTGATTGTGGCCTTAAGACAGAGGTTTTGCTTGTTCTCCATCATGTCTGAAGCACTCATCTTTGTAAATGTAGCATCTACAGAGGCTAAAGAATGACTGTGTATGACAACAGTGGTAAATAGCTACCATTTTGTTGATTGGATGGCTTTGTAAAGAGCTGGAGCGTTTATTGCTGATTGCTGTGGTTGCAGTGTGGCATACTGACTATCACCACACAGTGTTTCCTTGTAGCATAGCATGGTAATGTTAACTATAGTCTGTGCTGATAGTGAACAGTTTTAATTAGGTTTTCTTTTAAATGGCCATGGAATCTTAGTAGTGCAGAATTTATGTGTGTGCTTAATTTGTGAATTGTACTGCGCCACCTTACAATAAACAAAAAAGAAACAAAGAAAAAAAAAGAAGTAAAGAAAAAGACCCTCCCCAAAAAAGAAAATATATATATATTACTCAAAAGAAGAGGCGTCCTCATTGTACACACATTGTACTTGAACAGTGAGAGGTATGTCTAGAGTGGTCATTTATCTTACTGCTTCTGGATTGGTTCTTTAAACGGTCTTTGGTACAATTTGCACTGGGGTTTCCATACTGCAGTAACAGTAGTCATGTCTGTATCTTTAACTGTTGGGTCACAGATTTAGAGAGACTTTTGTAACATCCTGTAAGTTTTGTCTGAATAATTTACAGCATCATTACATTCACCTAAATTCAGTATGAAAGCAGAGCTGGTGATGGTCTTGTAAGGAATGGAAAGACGGATTAAACATGGTGTTTGTTGGCTTCAGAATTAGAATTAGGCTACCAGGGAATTGTCAGATGAGATGTAATCATTGATCACTACTTACATGTTTATTGGCATTTGCAAACACTGTGGATAAAAAAATACAGTGGCATTTGCCAGCGGGCAATGCTGATTCCTAGAGCTAGAAATTTCCAGAACACCTACACATGGAAAATACGATACTGACATCACACTAGAGGCTAAATAAACTGGCATACAAACAAGCCAACAATCATTGTAAAATGATGACCAGTGATGCATCTAATTCCATAGTTCACTGCCATCAGGCTTGCAATGCCACAGAAGACAGATTCCTGGAGCACCCCATCCTGAATATTTTAGAGTTTTCCTGCTCTGACACAACAACTTCATCACAGCAAAGGCTTCTTTATTACCTGATGAGTTCAATCAGCTTTTAAGAGTGGGAAAACATATAAAATATGAAGGGCTGGGGTACTCCTGCCATAGAGGAACTACTTTTAGTCCTTTCAATGGATGGTTCTTTAAATGAACACTTTTGCAAATAAGCTGTGCAAGTTTAAAGAACTTCTACATAAAATAAAGGTTGTATACCAATTTACACTTTTTACCTGCTCTTAAAAAAGGTGCCAATGGTTCTTTGGGTGATTCCACAGAAAAATCACTTTTGGTTCCCTGAAGAACTGTGTGTGACAAAGAGATCTAAAAGTGTGAAAACCTTCCGATAAGGTTTAAAGAATGTTTACATAATGCAGAGGTTCCATTCCAATTTAAGGACTTTGCCTTATGTTATGTGGAGGTTTTTAATTTTCAAATTCAAAGGTTCTTCACACACACATATCTCACTTACAAAAAGGGTTCTGTAAAGAATCACCCACTCAGAGGTTCTTAAGGGAACCAAAAGCGTTTTTCTTAAGGCATTGTGCAAAGATTCCTTTACTTTTAAGAACTTAGCACTATATATCCAAACCAAGAACCTTTATTTTTAGGAGCTTGTACAGAGGGGTTAAACTAAGCTGCAGGGTGGTGAGTGGCACTGCAAACTTAGGACCCTTTATATATATATATCAGGCAAGAGCAAATGGTGAATGAGAGTGGCTGGTCAGCTCAACTCGTCTGGCATGAAAAGCAGGTGTTGGGGCAAACGCTGACCTCGTGCTGCTGACCTCTGACATTCTTACCCTTCTATCCAAAGATGCACGTGGTTGTCCTTTACACTGGTCTTATATTTGTGTGACTTAAAAGTGCTAATTTAGAATCAGTTTTTTTCTTTTCATTTGCCAAAGAATATCCAGTTTCTCCTACTATTTAAAAAATAGTGACTATTTCAGAAATTAATGTTCCTAAAGTTAACTGATTCTTGGAAATAAGGTGCCAAAAAGGGTTCTTTGAAGTGATGCCATAAAAGAACCACTTGTGCTTACTGGAAGAGCCATTAATACTTTTAACTGAGTTGTATAAGGAACCATCCATGAAATGTTTCTTTAGAGAAACAAAAGTGATTCTTCATTGACATCACCCCAAAAAAACCCTCTCTGGCACTTTTATTTGTGCATTGTGTGTGGGAGGGTAAGACCATTGGCAGTGACCAGAAACATTCAAACTAAGTTATTATTACCTAAAAAAAAAAAAAGTTTAAATCCTAAACTTGGCATACTTAGCATATAAAGCAGGTTAAATGCAAATGAAGCAGGTTAAAAAATCTTGAGACTTGGAATGGATGTAGCTCTAAGTGTTTTCAAAACAGCCAAAACAGCATCATTATTAATTGGTTGAGTGAAGACACACAAATCCGAGATTGTGCTCAGCGGTCAGACACATGATCATTTTGGACCCTAGCAGGACCTCATTGGGAGGGTGTTCAAATTCCTCTGTGTGAGACAGAATGTAGTGCTTTTGTGATCAGAGGCTAAAAGCACTTCAATCAAGGGTTGCTTTGCTCAACTTACTCCATTTTACACAATTATTTATCAAAACATGTAGGTTTAATGGACAAATATGTGTGGAATATATGTGGTATGCAATAACCAGATTTAAAATAGACTGGGAATTAAAGTAGATTAAAATGAACTGGAACTGTAGAGCTTATCTTTTCATTTTTTTGGCCGCTGGCTCACACTGCCTGAAGACTGTAGACGTATTTTAACACCAGAGCTTAGTGCTAATATGTTAATTTGAAACGACCAGTGATGTGAGCAGTACATTTGACATGAATGAAAGCTCCTCTGGCCCTGTCACTCAAACCCAGTCCTAGAGCTTCACAGCGCAGTACAGTTTCATTTGTCTTATCGTCCCTCATATTATTCAACTCTTCACAGGCTTTACGCCTAAATAGGTATAATATTGCAATATTATTTTCCAGTTTGATGCACAAACCAAGAGACCAACACATAACTCTGTGTACAATGCTTGTGATATATGAAGGGTGGTTAGCTGTTTTAAACACTTCTAGAATTTGTTTCTATGTTTGAATAGAGCTGGATGAGCTACTGCTGCACTGCTATTGGTGTCACACAACAAAATTGAGAAATGACAAAATCTTGGTTAACTGTAATGTATGTACTGTGCAAAACGTCAGAGACCATTGATCTTATTTTCAGACGAAACCTTTAAATAATCAAGACAAAAGTCAGAATAAGAATAAGTCAGAACAAAACCTTGTATCTCCAGAAAGGTGACTTTACAGGAGAAGGAAAAAACATCCTTAACTTTTAATGGAAGTTAATGAAGAAATAATTTATTCTACATCATTCTGGAGCATTTCTGTTCATCTATCATTAAATCTTGACACAATGTAAAGGGCAGCTGGTGATTTGAAATCATGTCAGAAAATAAAAAACAAGAGAAACAGAGGTACGAAGTTTTGGATCCAAAACTGGAATTTTAAAAAATGATTAAACTTTATAGAGAGAATGGGAATTCTAACAACCATGCAAGATGTGCTAGACCACCAAAACTGTCCTCATCAGATACGCAGTACTTAAAGCTTTCGTCTTTGACAGAGAGGAGAAAAGCAAATTTCACTCTTGATTCAGATCTGTAAAAATCCACAGGTGTATCTGTCCATCTTTCCACTGTGAGAAGACAACCCAACACTATGAATCTGAAAGGATGTATAGCTGTGAATAAGCCCTTACTGAGAAAATAAACAACAACAAAGAACATTTGCACTAGAACACCAAAACGTGTTTTTATAAACTGATGGGTCTAAATTTGTAATTGGGATTACATGAATCATGAGAAGCAGAAAACACCACCAAGACTGAACTTTGGAGGTGTGAAAAATATCCCAGCAGATTTATTTAAAAAACTGAAAACAGGTCACTCAAAAATAATGGCAGCTGTAATAAACACAGAAGGTGGACACACTAAATACTGGAATGCTTGACATTATATTTAGCTGCTGAGGTTTTTGTGTACTTTTCAGTTAAATGTATACTCTTTAAAATGATGGTTCTTCAAGGGTTCCTTAGTAAAGAAAATGGTTCTATATAGAACCATAAACACTCAATGACACCTTTGTATGATTAAAGGGTTTTTTGCATCTATCTTCTGTTCTGATGTCAACAGAAGAACGCTTTTTGGTTCTATATGGAATCATTTTAATGAAGAAGCCTTGAAAACACTTTTTTTTTAAAGTGTACATAATGGCAGTTTTGGCTGGAAATGCATTAAATGAAAGGGTGTGTGGTTTCTGACTTCTGCAGTTGCTGGTTGCTGTTGTTTTGAAATATATAAATAATGAACTTCCTATTTATGGAAATCAGATTTTTTTCTGGTTAAGGTTCCCTTTGATGCCATTTTAGGAGACAAAAACAAAAGAAAACAGTTCTATCAAAACGTCATTTGATACAATGAATCTGGACGTATTGTAATATTTTGCTATAACAAATATTTTGATGTTTAAGCCTCCACTGAAGGAGTGGGAGCTAAAATAGCATCAAACTGCATTCAAAAGAAATAAATAGATTTACAACTGAAGACAGCAGCCCACAGTTTAATGCTCAGACACTGCACCTTCACCACTTACAGAAAGAGCAAGGAGAGCTGGGTAGTTCTCATCGTTGGAAACAAACTACACAGTCTCTGAGTGGAATTTACCCAAAGCCCTCCTCCTGCTCTTCAATACTGGGGGAAAGAGAGAGGTGGGGGTGGTAAGAGGGAGTCCTGTATTGTGTGTGTGAATATGGTGGGGATTTAGAATGAGCAGGGGAGAGGCAAAGGAAGGTTGGAGGGTAAAAGGAGGATGGAGGGGGGTTGAGCTGGCTCAAAGACACCAGCTGGCTTTGTCTTTTCCTAGGCAACCATGCCAAGCATATAACAATACAAACAGAGAGAGAGAGGAGTAAAGTATGAGAGATGTCACAGGATAAAAGTGAGTTATGTAATGCTTTCCCTTCTCTGACCTCTCACCCATTCCCACTCTTTTCTGTATGCTATTGACAAATGAAAAGATACACACACACATACACACACACACACACACACACACACACACACACACACACACACACACACACACACTTGTTTTTATACAGTACCAGGCACATGGTCATACATGTGTCCCCTATGTGTTAACAGACGTACGCAAAATGTGTTTAAATTTCACGTTTTGGTGATTCTCCAAGTGAATGCACCCTCTACAGTTAACACACTCCTGCACGTTTTAATGCACAATTACTGTTTATTTGCTGTATTTAGTACATTGGGAAAAATAAAACATAATATTTATGCAAAGTCATGACACATTGTATAGTTATGTTTTGTTTTATATGTTAAACTCAGCAGATAAACAAAAAACTTTGCACTAAACTTGCAGAAAAATGTCACATTTAAGTTGATGGGGGGTGAAACTGCATATTACTTATCAAAACCTCATAATTATCTTGTATTTATTCCTTTTTATGCTATTTTAAAACACTAGCTGCTTTATACATTGTGTGGAAACTTCACAGTAGATGGACCAATAGAAATACTCTAAAATCTCTTGGTATGAAATCCTGTCAAATTAATGTGCATTACATGTTTTTCCTTTTCCTGAAAAACTACCATTTTAAGATACAGGACTTTACCTACAGTGAAAATGCATCTATTTTACATTCTTTTCTAAATATATTACAAAATATGTTACCAACAAAATGTAAGTAGAATTAAGCATAAAAGTAGAATATTTACCAATTTCATAATTTCTCAGTATGTAGTATGTCCCCATTTTACTTTAATGGCAGCGTGCACTCTGGCATGGATTTCACAAGTTGGTGCAAAAGGCTCTGATGAGTTGTGAGAGTCGTGTGAGCACGAACTTCAATGGAAAATAAATTGCACAAAAGGATGAACATGGTCAATGTCACACATTTGCTGAAATTTGAATAGTGACATATATTATTAAATATGCCTTCTTCATTTTTCATTACATACATCTTTAAGACCATTCTGCTTATTTCAAGATCAAATGAAAAAAATACTAGTTTTTCAATGTGGTTTCATATTGTTGGAGCTCACTGCACTTATAATAAAGACTTTCTAAGCCTAATCATAAACCTAACCTTAACTACAACCTCCAAAGCTTTTACCCTTTCAATAAAAATGTAGCATTTATTTAAAAAAGAACACTTCATAAAGTCAGGACCATGTTGTCTGTAGGATAGCCCTACAAACAATCACGTAAGCGCGTATGCATTTGTGCTCGAATACACAATCACACAGATGGTAAGAGAGAATAAAAATAGTGCATGTGGGTTTTAAAGGGGCAGAGAGATCCTCTCAGGATGCTCGAGACACCACACACATGAAGAATAACAGACATAGCTTCATCACTACATGGCATTATATTCCCATCCATCAGCGGAGGCTAGAGAAAGCGAGAGGATGTGTGAATAAACTGCGTGTTTGCTCAACGCTGCGGCACACCATCCTCACAGTAAGATATCCTGCAGTCACGACACACAGAGCTCTCCTGTATCCTTCTCTCCTCTGGAACGGACAGATGGGCTATGGGGGATGGGAGAGGAGAGAGAGAAAGAGAGAGATACATTGAAAAGAAACGAGAGAGGGAGCTGAGGACAAGAGGAAAATAGCTGGGTAATACTGAATATAAGCTGCTACAAAGCTGAGAATGATACATTGGCAAGTAATATAGCACTAATGATACAACAGAGGTGCAAGAATGAAATAAAAAATATGAAAGAGGTATAACATTTTCAAGTTTGAGGCAATTTTCAATCACGATGTTCAATTATGAAATTAAATTTGGTTTGCTAAAATTGTCTTAATTAGTTATAAATATACACTAAACAACAGAACACTAAACATGTACGTCGTGTATTTGTTGTTTTGCTTGAAAATCAGCATATACCTTGAGAACAAGAGCGAGTAATCACGATTATAGAAGATGATATCTTGTGAGCTAGTTTAAAAAGCAAAATGGCTTTCTAAGAGATTTCTCCTCAGTGTCCTGATATAAAGATGTTAAATTCCATCAACAGCACACAGGATTTAGCTGTTGGATAATAACTACAGTTGTTACTGGGCATCTTTGAGGAGAGGTTAGAAAAAGGTTAAACAACACATTGACATCACCGCTTAGTTAATGTTATTAGCATTTACTACAATATAAGTGCATATTTTTTGAGCATATTCACATATACTGACCAGATAAATAGCTTTTTGGTCTTATTTTTTTAACGAGCAGCATTTTTGGCTGCTCTCTAACAAAATGAGCCCCAAAAAGCACATCTTCGACAATTTCTAAGCTACTTGAAGAAAAAAGTCTCTGTTTTGAGTGTGGATGCATGCAGAGCAAAAGCCCCTCCCCCTCTTCGCCCAATTTATTCTCACAAGACACATGCAGAGGCCTAGTTTCAATCATTGACAATGTTTTTCCTGAAGCATGATGAATGAGAGACCATCAGAAGACCCCAGGAATGCATCGGGGATTGATTTTTTAAAAATTTTTTTTACACTTTTTTTTGTTGTTGTTGACGTTTTTTTGATACTCCTTTGTCCTACTATAACCTTTACTTAAAGTAAAATACGTTTTGCCACCACAAAAGAGATATATCGGTTAGTAACAGTGAGATACTTGTGGAACTATTTTGCTTTTCTATATTGTCACTGAAGGTTCTAGAGGTCAGCACGTCCATAATATATTAGTGACATGGGACAGGGGTGTAAAACGAGACATAAATTAGCACCCAGGCCAGAGGGGGAAGGAGAAGGCAAGTCAAAAGCACACTTGTTCATTTTCACCCCCATATGCTGTAGTGCAGAGGTGTCCAAATCTGGTCCTGTAGAGCCAGAGTCCAACACAGTTTGGTGATTTCCTGCTCAAACAAATACACTAAAGCTGGTAACCAACTGCTGACTTGAATCAGGTGTGTTTGAGCAGGGAATTCACCTAACTCTTCTGTACTATGGCCCTCCGAACCGTAGATGGACACTCCTGTCCTAGATTGTGAGGAGAAACCAATTACTTTCAGTAGTACAATTGAAAAGTAGCCAAAAGAGTAGCCAATTACAAAAGCACAACTCAACTATGTGAAAAGCTGATCAGTTGTTTATAGTTCATGAAGACAATTATTAAATACACACACACACATCTTCTAAGATGCTAAACCTTCTGTGTCATGGGGGGAGCTGAAGCCTATCCCAGCAGTCATTGGGTGGAAATCAGGATACACCCTGGACAGGTCACCAGTCCATCGCATGTCAGACAGATAGACATAAACATTTACACACACAATCACATCTAGGGGCAATTTAGCCTGTCCAATTGCACTTTGTAGTTCTACAACTACAGACTGTGGTCCATCTACACCTCAGTGTTACTGCTGGACTGAGAATAGTCCACAAACCAAAAATATCCAGCCAACAGTGTCCTGTGGGCAGCGTCTTGTGACCACCGATGAAGGACTAGAGGATGACCAACACAAACTGTGCAGCAGCAGACGAGCTGTCGTCTCTGACTTTACATCTACAAGGTGGACCAACAAGGTAGGAGTGTCTAATAGAGTGGACAGTGAGTGGACACAGTGTTTAAAAACTCCAGCAGGACTGCTGTGTCTGATCCACTCGTACCAGCACATCACACACTAACATACCACCATCACGTCAGGGTTACTGCAGTGCTGAGAACAATCTACCCAAATAGTACCTGCTCTGTGAGGGTCCATGGGGGTCCTGACCACTGAAGAACAGTGTAAAAGGGGGCTAATGAAGTATCAGGGACACAGATGGACTATAGTCTGTAACTGTAGAACTACAAAGTGCACCT
Source organism: Pygocentrus nattereri (assembly GCF_015220715.1). Lineage (NCBI taxonomy): Eukaryota > Metazoa > Chordata > Actinopteri > Characiformes > Serrasalmidae > Pygocentrus > Pygocentrus nattereri. The sequence continues at coordinate 28,162,144 of NC_051212.1, forward strand.
ATATAGTAAGTGGAGCTGATAAAATGGACAATGAGCATAATGTTATGCCTGATCGGTGTAAATGTGAAGTACAGTCTCCAAAGGGCTATGCAAGTAGTTTGGATGAAAAGCCAAAAGACAGTTTAACAAAATGACACCAAGCTGTCCAAGAGGTTCTAGCTAAGTTGAAACAGGAGTAAAATATCCATCCATCCATCCATTTTCTAAACCGCTTCTCCCTCAGGGTCGCGGGGGGGCGCTGGAGCCTATCCCAGCGGTCATTGGGCGGAAGGCGGAGTAAAATACAATTAGTAAAATATGTAAACTTCACTATGTCATATGTTTATGTAGAAAAGTGTGTTTAAGTGCAAGGTAAGGACCCAGTAAAGCTATAGTAAGAATAATTGCTTTATTTTACAGTCCAGATTCTGTTTTGTGTCTAAGTAGTAGAAACATTTAAAACTCTTGTGTAAAGTATATTTTGACTTACAACCTCATTACTCCAAATAATTATTCAAATGAGATGTTTAATGTGTCCTTTATCTGCTTAATAGCTAAAACCTATAAGACCTTTCGTTGTAATTTAGTTAACTGTCCTGAAACTTAACATCATGTTACAAAGATTATTAATCTATTACTTTGGAGCTTGTAGCTGAAATAATAATATGAGATATGGGAAAAATAACCATGAAAAAAAATCATGGATTTTACAAAATGTTTAAATTGCTTTAAAACCTGAGTTATGATGCACCAAGCAATAAAAAAAAGAAAAAAGAAAAGGAAATCGAAAAAAGAAAGAAAGAAAAGGAAAAAGAATAATCAATAGCCAGCAACACACACTGTTTGAACTGGAGTCAAGAATTAGTCACCATGGTTACGTGGTCTTGACACCCCCATACAGTCTATTTATTGATTGTGTGTGTGTGTGTGTGTGTGTGTGTGAGACAGAGAGACAGAGAGAGAGAGAGAGAGAGAGAGAGGAAGGGAGAGAGAGAGAGAGAGGGAGAGAGATTTAATATTGTTTGTACTGCTTTTAAGTGTTTGGTATATATGACAGTCAGAATGTATGCAACAATATAATGTGGGCATGTATAAATCATGTTTAAATCTCTGTAGTCATATTTTAAAATTATTTTATTTGGTTTAACTGCCTCTGGTTTGATGTTAAATTTGAGGTTAAATAAAATTTCTGAAACAGCTACATTGTACTGCACATCCTATACACATCTCTAAAATGAAGCAGCTGTGTGTGTGTGTGTGTGTGGACAAGGTTTATGTCACATTGTGGAAACCAAAACAGGTTTTGGTTTATACACTCACATTGTGGGGACATTTATTCTTTTTGTGTTGTCCCCCCCAATGTAAATCTTAGTGTAAGGTCAAAGGTTAAGCTAGCAGTAGTTCTTGTTAAGGTTTGTGTAAGACTCCAGGAAATTAATGAAATTCTATATAATGGCCCCACAAAAATACAGAAGTGTGTGTCTGTGTGTGTGTGTGTGTGTGTGTATGTGTGTGTGTGTGTGTGTGTGTGTGTGTGTGTGTGTGTGTATGTGTCTGTGGTTTATGGAGCCCATATAGTTCAGTTGCCCCCTTGTGGCAAAAGAGGCTCTAGAGTAAGGGCTTGCTTCCTTTTCCTCTCTCTCTTTCCAGACAAGCTCTTCTCATCCGAAGACTTAGAGCTACATGTATTTCATTAAAAGGGAATTCCACTGATATAATTCAATCATTAAAAACTGGGCTTTAAATGTGCTCAATTGTGTTCTCTGTAGAAGACGTGTTCATTCTTTAAATTTTGTTTTTGTTTTCTGTAAGGATTTGGCCTTTAAAAACATCATGTCTCAGGCATCACTTGTGTGAGGTAACTTTTAAAGTATGGTTCTTCTCAGTACCGCTGTGAGTGCTTACTGAAAAAATTCAGGGTAAAATTATAGCAATTTACAAACAATTAACAAATTCTCCAGTAATTTACTGTTTATTTACATCATTCATACTGTAATATAAAGTCACAGTACCTTACTGTATTTCTAAATGCAGGTAATTACTGCATGTGTGCAGCTTCTTCCCTGCAATTGTGTATTTTGAATGTAATTGTATGCTTGTATGTGCACATTAGAGTACATAGAATTACATTCAAATTTCCAAATCTTTAATCAAACCACAAGGAACGTTGGGAATTCTACCCTGTCAGTACTATACTCAGAGACAGGTGGCGCAATACTACACAAAGTCCTGAGCACTTTAAATATACTCTTTAAATAACAGCTAATTAATATTCAAGTAAACATTTTCACTTTTTAAACAAGAAGCTGGACCTGTTTCCCCCCAGAATGCATCAGCTGTACAGCTGTATTCAAGGAATACAGTAGATTGCTGTTGAATTTCCTGTATAAATTTACATAAGTTCTTTACATTTACTTTACAGTTACTGCCTTAACCCAACTACTGCTGCACACATAATTGCCCCTTTCTACCCCACCCATCAGTGGAAAGGGACCACCACAGGACTGCTACTGACCAGGTGTTTTCTGGCTTGTGGACCATTACAGCCCAGTGAGGAGTGTGTCAGATACAGAGACGCTGATGAAGGATCAAACACTGAATGTTTAATTTGATACTCCTTCTTTTGATGGTACATCTTGAGGGTGTTCGATTAGGGACAATAGCTCATCTGCTGCACAGTTTGTGACCACTGTTAGGGGGATATGTTTAGGTGCAGCAGTGACACTAGGTGTGTACAAACTCCAGCAACTCTGCTGTGCCATAAACACTCATAATATGCCTAATAAACTGGCAACTCAGCATGTATTAATAGATATTCATCTCAGAAGTCCTACTGACATTCAAGGCTAAGCTTCTCAAAAGCATCACAGACTTAATATCATCTGTACTGTTACACTGAACGCTCAAGGTCACATTGAGATCTCTGAGGTTTCAGAAAGACGTATTTGAGGTGATTACATTATCTAATCACTTTTGATTCCTTAAAGAACCTTTTCTTTTTTATTTGACCAATATTCACATCTTCGTGCATGTAACCTTAGTCACAGTGCATGTGGCCCAGCTTTCTGCATGTGCAGTTTGACTGTGTGAACTGAACTTTATGGAAACTCCCACATGTTAAAGAGAGCTCACCATCACTTCCTTCCTCTGAAACGAATAGTGATTGAGCTGACAATGAGAAAATAAGTGAAGAAAGAAAAAAGGGGGAAGGTTTAGAAAAGACACTGACTTACATCGAGAAACTTTTATTAGATTAGAACATATGAAGAAGACATTTTTTTCTTCCTCTTCTTCATATCTTACTTAGTAAGCCCGTAGGAGGCTTGAACAGAAAGTGAAGAGGAAACAGTCTGACAGCGTCTGCATCAACGACGAGCCATGAATAAGAATTCTCTCCGTGTGTTTTTCGTCGTTGCCTTTCTGCAAGCAGGTATGTCTAATCTGTGAGGAACTTTTGTGAGGAAAGGTGCTGGAGATTATTAACAGTACAATGCCGCACATCATGACATTATTAAGCGTCATCACCAACGCATGACATGCATAAGCATTGAATACCATGTTTATGATGTAAATTAATTATTAATACAACACTTTATTTATAAACAGTTTATGCCAATATTAGTAAGATGATATAAGATATTTTATGAAGTAAATTGTATTATCACAAGGGCCTAAAAATTGACAGATTGAATTTATGATTAAATGTATAACATTGTGGTAAAGTATAATTCCCCAGTGATGGAACTTATAAGATAGAGGCCTAGTTAAGAACAGCACATATCAATTATATATGTCTCTACATGATTTAAAAGTACAAAAACAACTATTACAGGCCTTTTTGCTGTTATTATAACTTTACATCAAATAGTAAATCAAATATCCATATTGTCTATACGTGATTTTGCAATTGTAAAAGTAAACACAGTGAATAACATCTTTTACCAGAAAAATACTTTTTCCAGGTTTTTACACGTTTTTTATGCATATTGATACATTTGGGAAAATACATGGGAAAATAATCACTTAAATTTGAGCAGATCAAAATAACACACACCAGGTGATCTTAGCTAGGCCTCTGCTTTACAAGTTCCATTATTTGGGAATGATGTTTAATTGCAGTTTTATAAATTGAACAAATGTGTGTCACTTTAGTTTAAGGCCCAGTATTTCAACAAAATTACTTCTTTAAATATCATGTCAGACGGTGCATAAGCTGTTTGTACCTGAAATGTTCCAATTCAAAACGCTATGCAACAGTTTGTGACAACTTTGGATATAACAAGATCAACAGTCATCGAATAATGCAAAATACATTTTATTTCTCATATTAAAGTGATTTTAAACTAAATATAGTGTACTTTATGTGTAAAGCTCACACCCAGCAACATATATCCTAAAAAAAGAAAAATCCTGAAAGTGGCCTGGAATGTGATTTGCAACAAAACCCTTCAAATATTCAAGTATTGCTTTATATACATGTTATTTAATGCTTATGCAAGTGTTATGAAGACTCTATAGATTTGAAATGAAGTGTTACTGAAAATGCACTGTGGTGCAATGAGGTTCTGAAACTTGCAATGAGGTTCTGAAACTTGCAATGAGGTTCTGGAATTTGCAATGAGGTCCTGACACTTCAAAAGAACTTCACAGATGTTAATAACATCTAATGAATGTGGTAAACAGGATGGCACAGAAGATCAAGAGAAAACATCGAAAGCCATCAATTACTACACGGGACCAAATCACACTGAGGAGAAATGAAAGTCAGTTAATCACCTTTGTCATGTGGAAATATGTGTGAATTTTATTTGCAGAGAAAGCTGCATTTGTAAGGCAAAGAATCATGTTTCAAAAGTGACAGTCTGAAAATGCATGAATGTGAATTTTGGAATACATCATAGGGATTTTAGTCAGATCTTGTATTTTTGGCCTGATCACTCATTTCAATGCCTTATAAACGCTGAAGATATCTAGTCTTAAAAGGCAGCTGAATCTTCACTGATTAGTGCTCGGACAAATCATTTCAAAATAATCAGCGACTGAATCATCTCTTTTTACTTAGAGCGCACATTGTATGTCTATTACAATCACAATGTAATATAATTTAGTTCAATTGTTTACTTTTTATGTTGCTGGACATATGAAATGAAAAGAACATCTGCAAGTGCATGACCTACAGAGACACTGTAACCAGTGCAAGACAATATAACACATTTGACTTGTGCATTGAAGCCCTGATAAAAGCAATGGCCACTGAGCTGTTTAAGTGGCTTGAAAACGCAAACCACAGCCACAGAATCACTGTGCGATACATACGATACACAGACAGGAAGAGGGTTTCCATCGAAATTCATATATACTGGGTGTACATCATGACCATAATATTTAGGCCAAGTTAAGAAAGCCTCTCAGGAATAATATTAAAAAAGAAAACACCATGTAAACTATCTGTTGTAGCCTTTTAATATTTCAAGCAAGAGCATGAATCAAAGTCAGTGTGGGCTTTTTCTTTCAGCCGAAACCTCTGGTAAAATAGACAACAAAAAAGCAAATCTCCAGATATCCCAATAGAGCAATAAATCATTAGAAAAACATAGTAATTCTTTTTTAGAAACCATAGATGGCCATATTATCATAAAAGAGGAATAAAAAATGACAAACACACTTTTCTTGGCACAGGGCCTTGATTTTTCATGTTCAAGTTTCTATAGAAACATTTTGCTTACACTCTTAAAATGCAGGAGCTCAATAGGCTCTTTTGAGTAATGTCTTAGAAAAAACACTTTTGGTTCCCCAAAGAACCTTTAACATGTTCTTTAGAGAGAGATGCACTCTTAAAAATAGATGCCAGGAGTAATAGCATGCACCATTTTTAGTTCCCTAAAGAATCATGTGTGAAAAAGAGATGTGTGAGCGCAAAGAACATAAGGTTTTTAAAAAAAATGAAAGGTGAAGGTTCTGTACTGATATAAGTGTGTTTTTTAGCACAAGATGTTCAGGTTCTTTAAACTTTAAAAAGGCTTTTAAAATGGTTTTCTTTAAGACAATACCCATTGTGCTAATAAAGAACCTTCTTTTAATTAAAAAAAATGGCACATAATATAAAACCTTTTTTCCTAGAGCCATATGTCCAAGCCAAGAACCATTTAGTAATGTTTACTTTACTTGTTATAATGTCAGTTTTCTGCCTAAGTATAAACAAATTCTTAATATTTTTAAAATTACATTAATTCATGATAGAAAAGCTCCAGAATGAATGGAATACAATCGCTTTACATTAACTGACTTTGTTTTTGGCCTCACCTGTGAAGTTGCCATTTTGGAGATAACTGAGATGCAGAATGTGGTATATTTTTGCAGTTAGTGTTGACAGTTTTAGTGGGTGTAGGTTTGATATTTAAAAAAAATCAATTTTTTTTTTTACAATTTCTGTCTTTTGTTTTACCCTGGGGAAGAAGCAGCTTAGAAAATGTGTGTCTTTTGTTTAGCTCAATTTGACTAAGAACTGTGTTGATGTAACATGTACAACCAACTGACAAATGTGAACAATCTAAATTCAAAGTAAGTCTAGTCTCCTCAGGGGTCCTCATGACGAGCTAGTCTGTAGCTTCAAAGCCATTGTACAAAGATTCTTATCGACTAGCTAGGCTGTGACTGAGAAGAAAAAAATTAAACCTAGGCCTGATGTGCAGCTGATATGATTCAAAACAGCACACCTCTTTGCACGCACATGAGAGAACACTCTAATTTACATAACTTTTATAGCATGCATATATCAAGAGGATAAGACTGGTATTACGAACTACTGTCAGCTAAATGATAATCACTCTTTCTGAAAACCATACCTACATTTTTCTTTTCTTTTCTTTCTTGAGGTCAACTTATAATATTTGTTTGGTTGTATGTACAAAAAACAGTCTTATTCCATTTTTTCTACCTAGTTTTATTCCATTCAATTAAACAGGCTGTTTTTTGTTACTCTGCCTTTAAAACTGATGTAGATAAATGGTCTCTGTTCTGACTGGCTGCCCTGTATTGTGCCTCATTCAAAAATCACTAAGAGCTGAAACGTTACAAGGTAATATTTTCATGCAAGTAGTTGAGCTAGAGTGAGAACTAGAGTGAGAGCTGTGTTCATATACTCGGCATTAAGTCAGACTCTTTCAGTGTTAGCGTTGGCCAGGGTTGTGCTCTGTCTCCACTCTTGTTCGTGATATTCATGGACAGAGTGTCAGGGCGTAGCCGGGGTCAGGAGGGCATTATGTGTGGAGGCCGGAGGGTGGCGTTTCTGCTATTTGCAGATGATGTTGTTCTTTTGGTGGAATCACATGGATGCCTCCAGCGCCATGGTCTTGGCCCGGAAAAGGATGGCCTGCCCACTCCAGGAAAGGGGAAAGGACCTGCCCCAGGTGGAGGAGTTTAAGTATCTTGGGGTCTTGTTCACGAGTGATGGGAAGAGGGATCGTGAGATTGGCTGCAGGCTGGGACAGGCGGCAGCAGTAATGCGGTCACTGTACTGGACTGTAGTGGTAAAGAGGGAGTTGAGCCAAAAGGCGAAGCTCTCTGTTTACCGGTCAATCTACATCCCAACCCTCATCTATGGTCATGAACTGTGGGTAATGACAGAAAGAACGAGATCGCGAATACAAGCGGCGGAAATGAGCTTTCTTCGTCGGGTGGTGGGCTACACGCTATGCGATAGAGTGAGGAGCTCTGTCATCCGGAAGGAGCTCAGAGTAGAGCCGCTACTCCTCCGCATTGAGAGGAGCCAGCTGAGGTGGTTCGGGCATCTGATCCGGATGCCCCCCGGACGCCTCCCGGTGGGGGTGTTCCAGGCATGGCCTAAAAGACCCCAGGGTCGTCCTAGGACCCGCTGGAGGGATTATGTCTCCAAGTTGGCCTGGGAGCGGCTTGGGGTCCCCGGGAATGAGCTGGAGGAAGTTGCGGGGGACAGGGTCATCTGGGATTCTCTGCTCTCCCAACTGCTACCGCGACCCTGTCTGGACTAGCGAAAATGATGATGGATGGATAGTTGCATATTGTGAGCTGCCTGCATCATAATTTACATGGAACTTGTTATAGTTATATGAAGCAATTAAAAGACAACAGTGCTCCTCTACACTGTTAGAAATAAAGGTACTGCACAGGTACATTTTTCATTCATCAATGTAAATGTTACCTCAAAACTACAACAGTGTATAGCACCACATGTACTACCCCAGGCTCAAGGAGGACGCTGGAGGCAGGGTTCAGAGCTGCAGCAGGTATTTTTAGTTCACAGAACACAAACAAACCCAACCAATGCTACACTGGCCACTTTTCAGTGGCTGATGCTACCTAGACTTTTCAGTCCTTTCTTCACTGAGCTTTTCAGCTCTTTAAAGTCTTTTTTATCTTGTTGCTGCAGCTTGTCCCTAAGTGTGAGCACCCGAGCCGAGAGCTAACAAGAGCTCACTGCTCCACCTCCTCGTTATTGCCCCCAGCTGGCAGCTCTGCCACCCGGGTCAAACGTGAGATGTAGTGTGGCGGCCTTGCTGTGTGATCGGGGGGCGGGGCCCAGGTGGCGGAGCTCGGGACTTGCTCTTTGCCGGCACCATCGTCGTCCTCCTCCTCCTGCCGTCACTCCCATGACTTGCGTCACTCTCATCTATGGGGGGAGCACTGGCTTTGCACTCCACCCCCTACACAATCGCAGTTCTCTCCTCAGTGTCCTCGCTGAGGTTCGTCACTGCTAGGTATTCAGGCCCCACCTTGCTGCCAGCTCTTGTGGCCGTTATTGTCGGGGCCTGGGGGGTGGGCGCATGCCACACAGTGGTTTTAAGGTCAGGTTGTGTACCTCAAATACATTTTTCCCAGGTGAAATGTACCTTTTCATAACCTAATGTTTTAAAACAGAGCAGTAAAATTAAAAGCCTGGGAACGAGATGGGGTGTGTGAAGTCAACACAACTTAACACATGTAATTTTAGTGGATTATGGTACAGTTATGTTCCCTGACTGTAACGGGGAGCAAGGAGGCGGACGCACGTGCTGAGATAAGCGAGATTTATTAAGGGCAAATCCAAAATCAGGGTCGAGACAGTCCAGGGTCATAGAGCCAACACGGACTGATCGGAGGACAGACATGACAGACACCAGAATCCAAGAAGCAGAACAGTACAAAGACTACAACACAACCAAAATACATAAAACAAAGACCAGCACTAGACTAATGAAAATGCAGGGCTTAAATACAAGAGATTCACAAGACAGAGGTGGAAACACAGGTGAGAATAATCAGTGGAGGAGTCACCAAAACAAGGGGCCAGACTAGGAAACCAAAACAAATGCACATGGAAGATCAAAACACAATATGAACACATGGACAGGACTGGGAGGGGCTAATCGTGACACTGACTAAAGGAACTGAGATGTGCCCTTGAAGGTACTTCCCCAGCGACAGTTTCATACTGAACACTACACTATAGCATTCTCACTATAAAAACATGTGAGATGTGTAATTTACGTATCTGCAACATTCTTCTTGTTTTTTTTGTCGCTGTCATTGTCATTATTGTTTTCCTTACCTACAAAAGTCTTTACCTTTGTATGTTTTTTTCATTAAATATTTAATTTTTATATCTGTTGAGTGAACATTAGGCCTTTGAAAATGAATGTTTAAATAGTAGTAACAGTTCTAGCCTACGTGTCTCACTCATACTGTCCTAAAAGCACAACAAGTTCATTATGGACTATGTGGGACTTACATTCCCTTTCTGTAATAATTTAATTCGAAGCTCTGAATTTTAGGGGGTAACAAAACAGAAAAAATATGAATCTAGCTATGTAGCTCATGATTACACAGGATAATACAGAATAAACAGTGGCGCACGCAGCTGTTCAAACAGCTGTTAGCATTAGCTGGCTAGTTAACATGGTTATAGAAATGTACCTCACGTTTTTTGTCATGGTTCAGAAAACGGACAAGATGAAAAAGAACCATCTTCATGCAGTTCAACATGATCATGTGATGTGTTTTTGCCGTTTTGATTGGCTGTTTTGAAATGGTTTGCAGGATGCTTTAAATTATGCAACTTGAGTTCAATTTAGTTTCATGTAGGTCTTCATCAACTAAAGTTGCATAAAAGCTTTCACAGTGTAAAGCCTGCCAAAACTAGTGTAGGCTGATTAGGTGGATATATGTAAATGAGTTGGTTTTTCGTGACATCACAGAAACAATGTATTCAAAACGGGCTGTTTTTACACCACAGTTTCCACATATGGGCCAAGTGGGAAGTGAATAGTATGTTTGAATCTGTAACAATGTTTACATATCAAACTCAAAAATTCAGTTTTCCATTATATTAGCTCTTAAATATTTATGGCATCTTAACCATGACTGTTGGCTGCAACTCCAGCTTGTCTTCTCTCTGTCCCTCAACAGGCGTCTCTAACAGCAGTGTAAATATCAGACAGAGGCAGGAGGGAGATCGCCTAAACGTCACCTGTGTCCTGTTTGGTAAAGAGAATCTAACCCAGGTCACCTGGGAGAAGCTGCAAGACACGAATCGCACCAGCATGGGTGTATTTCATCCCCACTATGGCATCCACATAGAATCCAGGCAGGCCGGCAGAGTAAAGATCGAGGGGACTCAACGTCCTCTTGCCTACTCGTCTCTCTCTGTGGAGCTGGAAGCTTTAAATAAGAGCGGGCAGATCTGCTGTGTGTTCATGACGTTTCCTTCAGGCAACCTGAGGCAATGTGCCAAGATTGGTGACAGTGAAGAAATGATTGACAGCAGTGCCACAAAAAGTATTAAGACTGTTTTGTACACACTCCCTCCTCTTTAATACATATTGTCACCTAGCATTTGAGCTGTTACTTTTGCAAAACATTAGATTATATCATTGATGCTGTTACAAAACCTTGTATTTCTGAAACAGCAAGTGTAGAAGAAAGAATAGCATTCTTGACTTTAATTCCAAGTCATTTTAGACTCATGAAACATTTACACAACATAAGGGTCAGCTGGTATTTTTAAAACCTATGAAGTTTTGAGGTTTTGACACGATAGTGGTGATATAAGGTTGAGGCTGGGGAAGGTTGTAATACATCTTAAGTGGTAACACCCCCAGTTTCATCCGTCATAAATAAACTGCTGGTGTGGTAAAATCATTTATATACAAACTCAAGCCCTTTATGTGACATAGTGATGTGCTTATGCAACAAAATCTGAGTTTCTGTGCTTGCATTGATAGGTTAATACACTAGATCATCTAAATCAGCATTTTCTCTAGTTTAATTTGATGTGTAAAATGTACGTTACTTTCAAACATATATGTTAAAAAAATCTATCGGTGTCACCAGGATGGAGAGGCTTGTAAGACACAATGTAATGTAGGGTGACTGACAGACTCACTTACATTTGTGACATGAACTCATTTGAGTAAGGTAAACCAAGTGTCCTACATCATCTGCAGCTTCGTTTTCTGTCCTACATTTTTCTTGTATTTCATCTTTTTCCTTGAGGTTATTGATATTGATTTATGCACCAAAAAGCCATAATTCATTCTAATAAGTATAATAATTTTCCAACCTCTCTATCTCTATGATCAGACGGGCTGCTTTTGTAACTGTATCTTTAAGGTCATTTATATATATATATATATATATATATATATATCCATTCTGATGGGATGTCCTGTATTGTGCAGTTTCAGTCTGTTTTGGGGTCCCTCAGTTCAGAATTGGATTCTAGAAAAATAATGAGTTCATTACATTTATGGAAATATCTGACAAGTCACCTCCCATTCTACTAGCAGAATGGCCACTAGAAGGTCTGCAAATGAAATTAAACTATCATGTATACACACAGCTGTATGAAGTGTTTACAACCCCCCTCGGTCTTCCCTACTACACTGTGCATATTTTTAGTTAGAATACAGAATATTGAGAAGTCACTGTGTGCGTATGGATGTGTACAGCCCTGATTTTCTCTCTATACGTTTGTGTGTCTTTGTCCAGCTGCAGCACATGGTGCCAAACATGAGCTGGGCATATTCGGACAGCTGGGAGCAGTAATAATCGGCTCCATTCTTTCCCTCCTATTCTTCATCACCTCTTTCTACTTTTGTCACAGGTGTTGCTGTAGAAGGTAGGACCACATTTTCACTCCTTTTGACACAATACAGTATTAGCTTCTAATGTGTGACCTGAATGTGTTAACTTGTCTAGAAATTCAATAAGAAAATAAAATTGAACTCTGGAAATTGATTGACAAATGTATTTGTACATCCTTGGAAAATGTAGAAAATCGCTCCTTAAAAAATGTTCCTTAATAGGTTTTAGCTTAGATATATTATTAATTAAAATGATTGATGAACTGTTTTTTTTTTTTCTTGGAACATCAGTTATTTTGTTTTCTTTTTATTTTATTAAAATTTTACATTAAAAAGCCAAACTATGCTTTATTCACATTTTAGTAATCCTTTTGTTTTGAATACAGGGCATCAAAGAATACCATACCATGCTTATTTACAGAAAAAAATATCAAATATATTGTTTGCAGATACAAGGGCATAATTGGTTTAGACCTTTTACAGGTTCTTTAAACTTAAAAAGAATCTTGATCCTAGAACATCTTATTTAGCAAAGTGATTCTTTAAAGAACCATCCACTGAAAGGCTTTTCAGGGAACCAAAAGTGGTTATCCTATGTCATAGCTTTCTATAGTTTCACTTCTAATAAAGTGGCAGAACTGACATTACTCTTTAATGTTTGAGCATTGAGAAGAAAGACTGTAAACAACCCAGATCATTTTATTCTTTCTACATATTACTGTAATATACAGCTTTATTCTGAAACTGATATAGTTTTGCAGTAAGTGTGACAGCTTTTGGGGGCGTAGTGTTGACATTTAAAAAATATCAAATCAGATATTTGACATCAACGCAATTTCCATTTCCAACAGCACAGTTTACTCCATTTGAGTAAGAACAGTGTTAAGGTAACATTAGTGCAACAGACTGACACATTAGAATGATGTAAAGTCTTTTCATTTTTAAGTGTGAAAGAGTGCTGTAGATACTTTTTTTTTGGAGTCTTCATACCAAAAATTTTTTTTCCCAGGAGACGTGTGTTCAATGTGGAGCAGCCGTATCTCACAGACCCTCCGGCATCTACAGAGGTAAGACTTTAGCTCAGACACAGATAAAATTAACCAAACTGCGTCATCTTAGCTTTTTTGAGAAGTCTTTTTTTGTACACAGTAATGTACTTTAAATTATGATCAGATTACAAATTATAAACAGAAATCTATTTCACATCTTCAAAACTGTGAAACCAAACACAAAACAGGTCATTTGTACACACTGATGTTTTTATTTCAGTCAATTGTTGAGTTCCAAACTGACCGTAGATATAAAAGCACATAGTTGTGGTATGTGAATTTCCTGTGTGTTTCTTCTGTCAGAGATACATGTAGTGTATGCAGTGTGGTTGAGGTGTTGGCCACTGCTCCACTCAGCATGTTCTCAAACACAGATAAGTCTCAACATTTTCCATTAAGTCACAGCAAAAGATCAAGGACAGGCACAGTTATGACAACCATGAGACGAATTGTTTGAAGACTTAACATTTCCTCAGAAGCTCAGACATGCAAGCATTTAATCAGCCTTTGAAAAAACTAAAATAACATCAAGACGTTTATATTTTTATGAGGGTACAGAGAAGCTGGGTGTGGCTCTTCATTAGCAAGCCATGCAATGCAAGATAGGCCATTATTGCAATAGGCTTCATAATTATTAGCGCCCCTGTTTTTCAAGCTTGACGCAACCTGTGCATTTCTTTGCCACTTCCTATGATGTTTGACAAGGTCCAAGAACACATGTGAGGGGACAGAGCTCCATGACAAATCTTTTGACAGTTATTACTGTGCTTGGAAAGCCCAGTCAATGTGCATTTATAGGATTTCTGATAAGCCTGCCCTCAATATATGTGAACATGTAAATGGTACACCAAAGCTGCTGTGAATTTCTCATCAGAATAGTGGCTGATTTGACAGACTGGTGGAGAATCTGTATTGCTTGGGTTTCAGTTCCTCTTTTCAAAGCATATTTTAGCGCTCACTACTATTAAAAGAGACAACTGTTTCGCACTGTGCTTTATTTTCCAGCTGTTGTCGGCCACAGCCATACTATAAATAAGAGAGTTTTTCTTAGACTCAAATCATGTCTCTTTCGCTCTCTCTCTCTCTCTTTCTTTCTCTCACATACACCCGCACATATCACACACCCAGAGCGGAGCCATAGCAAACAAACCACAGCAATAAATGCTAGAGAACACATTCCATAATACATACACATACACACACACACACACACACACACACACACACACACACACACACACACACACACACACACACACTATCATCTAAGCCGCTTCTCCTTCTGGGTCGCGGGGGGTGCTGGAGCCTATCCCAGCTATCATTGGGCGAAAGGCACATTCCATAAAACGAACAAATGAAAACATTTCTCAAACATGCTACAGTATTAAGATTTCTGCATTTTATTTGCCATTTGTGCTTTTTGGGAACGTAGAGCCTGGTCCATTTCTTTGTCAGCTCAAGTGAAGGGTGTGGGGTGAGCCACTTGAGGGGTGAAGGAACATGTGAACATAAGTATATGCCATAATTATATGACCTATTTAACCCCCCAAAAATCAAAGACAACGCTATTTATAAGTCTTAACAGGTAAGTACTTAAATGGATTTTCCAGGCTTTATATTGAAAAGTGCATCACAAAGTTTGCAAGGCCAGCTGATTAGCATACCAAGGCTAAACTAGCCGAAGAGAAGTGTGATCCGACTGAAAGGTGAGCTCCTCGGTGACCCCTCCTCCTTTTGAGCAAGTGCCCACTGACGTAGGTGATGGTGGATTCGAAGTTGTAGAAGTCATGTTAAAAAGGATTAAAAAAGGGATCCTGATCAGGCATAACATGTGCAATAGCCCCCTTCCCTTGTTTTTTCCCCTCTCCCTACACACTGTTGGTTGTCTGTAGGACTGTGCTGCTGTAAAATAACATCCATTGCATGAATGTATGTAACTTCATTCTGTGCAGGCCATGCATCATAATGCAGTCAATAAGAGGTCATTCTGCTTATCTTTCTTCAGACACACACAGAGGAGAGACCTGCACAACATGCTGCCCCTGGCTTTGACCCCACAAAACTGTATGCAAAGATTAAAGAGGATTTCTACTATGGCCGGCTTTGGAAGTCCTACCAAGGCAGATCCAGGATACCTACACAAGGATCTCCGTCTCCCCCGAGACAGATTTACTACCGTCTAGGTGAGAGGCCTGTACCACAGAGAGAGGAGGAAGGAGCAACCAAAGGCCCAGACACAGTGACGTCATCACCATCAGACACCAGCAACTGAGCGTGTCCTCACCCACTGCTGACTACAAGCCATCATTTGCTACAATACAACAAAAAAGCAATAGCCTGTGCAATCATGTAAGAGGAAGTAATACTGGAAAAGGATTACTATAAGCAACATAATGCCCTAGCATGCACTATATATCAATGCAAAAACTGCTGTTTTTGGTCTGTATGTCTTAGACTCTGATTTATAAGAGCTTGCTTGAAACTACGTTGGAATCGAATACACTTGCACACTTGCATGCAGCTGATACAGTAAATCTCAATGTGTACGAAGTTATTTTTTGTTTGAACTGAAAACAGGTTCACATACTTTGATTATTACATATGATATATTTCAGGTAAATAAACTATAGGTTAACATTTGTAATTGTGTCAATGGATTGATTTCAAATTCCCCTTATAAAAAAAAGGTAATAACTACTGAAACAGGACACTGAACAGGACACCACACAAGCATTATACATTATGTATACAATTCCTCACAGAAGCCAAAATATCACATATGTAGAAGTTCTATAAATATTATACTCATTTCTAATTTCCTCATAATACCACATTTGTTTTAGTATTACTGCGAATAAATAATTCATGTTACAGACAAAAATATATTGTTTTCTGCGTTTAACTCATAAACTTTTATTGTTGCCCCGTATATCCGATCTTACATGGTATTTAGCCTGCTCGTTTTAGCCTTTCTGACATTTATATTCCTTTTTATCACCTCGCAGTGTTTTTTTTTCCAGATGTAGGCGGCGTATGGCGGATGTGGCGTGCGGGTGCTGCTCACTGTAAAACGAGTTTCTCTCTGTCTAGTTTCTCACGCGTGGTGGCGACAGAGCTCAATAAACACCAGCCTGTGAAAATGGCGCCAAGTTTTAGCTCGACTCGTGAATGGCCTGCTCATCAAGCTGGCTTAATCGCTGTGAGGGAGGCTGCTGCGTCTGAAACAGGTGCTGGGTCACACTGCTGGCTGTCACCGCGGCAGCCATCTGCACTTAGATAAAGCTCGGTCGCGCTGTCGCCACTAAAGGTTCAAGTGCGCGTCTAAACCGCATTTTACGGTAGCAGCTCGCGCTTTCAGCACAGATATTTAAGGGAGGGGGGCTTGTCTTACAGCCTAATAAACACAACTAAAGCAAGTCTAATACACAAACGCACATCATGATATCACTCTGATTTGCCTGTTTTATAGGACTTCAAATTGTGGTCTATAGAACCGAATATACAGTGTAGACTTTTTAATAACAGATAATGTGTTGATTTCTAACGTGTTTGACTGCTCCACATATGTTTTATTTCTGGTACATGTGTGTTTGTGTATTACGGTATTTTAATATTTTAATTCAATTTTAATTTTAAATATCTGTGCTGAAAGCGCGAGCTGCTACCGTAAAATGCGGTTTAGACGCGCACTTAAACCTTTAGTGTCGACCGAGCTTTTTCTAAGTGCACATGGCCTGACCACAGTTGGCTGTGGACCTGTTGGGTTCATCGTTTTACCTCAGAGTGAAAGATTAACGTGCCTAAAAATACCAGCTGCACAAAAATGAAAGCCAGGCGTGACTGTCGAGAGAGCTGCTGTGTTTGAGGTTAATGAGCACCAATAACCGCGGGGTGAAGTTCATCTGGACGCAGCTCTTCCTCCACATCGACTGAACCTGTACTGTCTGACCAGCGTGAGGTCCAGGCCACTTCAGTCGAGTCACGAGGTAAGTTACTTCAAGTTTCAAGATTATTTGTCATTTGCACAACATGTCAGGACATTTATGCATTGAAACGCTTGTGGTGAGGCTCAGATAATCACTCTACAGAAAGTACGTAAATAAAAGTAAAATATAAAAAACAAATTGAAATATACACAAATATACACAACATATAAAGAGAATATACACAAAATATAGAGACAATATACGTTTTAAAGTGGCTTCAGCAGACTTACTATCTGAACTGCAGTGAGATCTAGGCTTATAATAAATGACTCCACTCAAACTATCACAAACTATAAAAATAGACTTTATGAGTTTTGATTGGCTCGATACAGTCGTGTAGGCTGCTGAATTAACAGTATTGTTACAGGTGCATTGACTCATGTGAAAGTACTTTTCCAAAATGAGTGACAATACAAAAGTACCAGGTCAGTAATGAAGCACTGTTATTGAGCCTCAGTTCACAGAGGAACTGAACCACCCTGCTGAAAAAAATAGCTGGTTTTAGTTGGTCATCCTACATGGCCATGCTGGTGGACCCACATACACAAATGCTGGTCTGTGCTGGTGACCAGCAGTGCTGGTCTGTGCTGGTTTTTCTAGCAGACTTTTCTTAATTTTCCCATGACTTTTGACTTTTAGTCTAAAATAAAATGATAAACCTCAGAATTCTGAGGTGCGACCACTGTTAAAGCTGTATAGATGCAGATGTCAATGTACAGTAATGAAATGAAACATGTATAAGGATTAGGGACTGAATAAAGAAATAGGAACTTAAGGTTAATAGTTGAAATATAACTAGTAAAATGTAGATTACTCACAAATACATTTGAGCAAAACTAAAAGTATCGTTGCTTGAAAATACTCAGACTTTAGTGTATGTAGATAGCAAGCATGTATCGGTTCACTGGCTTGATAAAGTTGGTAGTTTGCCACTGCTGGTTGACCCTTGGACAGTGGTGGACACTAACTAAGTAAATGTAATTCGTTACTGAACTTAAGTAGTTTTTTCTGTATCTATACTTTACTTAAGTATTTCCATTTTGGGTGACTTTTTACTTTCACTCCACTACATTTCAAAGAGAAAATATCTGACTTTTTCCTCCACTACATTTTGAGAAATCTGTCGTTCCTTTTGGTTTCTGTGTGTATAAAAATGTAACATGTCAAAACATAAGAAGTGCAAAGCAAGAGCACCAATCAGGGCACAGCGGTCACTTTGTTCTGAGCTTGTTTTGACCTGTTGGTCATACCGACCCAGTGCAGCACACAGTTCAACATCAGTGCAGCAGTGTAAAAATTTGGGAGCACATATGTCACCTAAATGATGAACTAACCTAACTTTGTGTACATAGAGCACAATATAGAAATATGTACACACATGCAATCGTGACTGACATGTTTCTTTTTTTCTGAATTCATACAAACACTTTGAGTTTATAGTAAATTAGTTTTGGTTAGTTTATGTTTATGAAGAGACCTACAGATCAACACAGTAAAGGAAACTCTTTTGTGAACCTGAGTTTAAAGCAAGTTTTTATTAAACTTATAAGTTACGAAGTAATTTTAAACTGAAACTTTGCTTGTTTGTAAAAGTGATTTCAGAGCCACTCGGTTCTCCCTGATGGAAACGGTTTTGTGTTTTGTGCTTATGATCACTTTAATAGACGTCAGCGTCACTAATTAATGACGTTCTATTAAAAGACTGGTTTACTAAGAGAGACACTGGAGGATTTTCACCTAAAATGAGCTCAGCAAGCAAGTCTTGTTATAAGAGTGATAACAGGACATTAGAGCCATAATCTTTTAGTACTTTTACTTTCGATACTTAGGTACATTTGAAGCCAAATACATTTGTACTTTTAGTGAAGTGGAGGTCTAGAGTAAGGACTTCTACTTTTACTGGAGTAATATTTTACCTTGGGTATCTCTACTTTAACTCAAGTGCATGATTTGTGCACTTTGTCCACCTCTGCCCTCGGACTACCCAGATTATTGTCCTGCATACACGCCCTAGTTTTTAATCTCCTCAAACAGATTTTAAATGCACAGTCTTATATTTTGAAGACTAAATTAAGAAAAATTTTACCAACTTCTGAGAGTACTAAAAATATTAACGACTAGACCTAATATAGAATAATTTTAATGTTGATAAAAAAATGTTGATTATAATGAATAATAATGTTGCTGCTGAAACAGTGCTAGATTACAACTAATTTACAAAGGGTGATGAAAGAAAAAAATGGAGGGAAAGTAAATTGGGCTACGAGTGGAAAATGAGCGATGAAAAGTGAAATTTTGTTTTATGCTCTGCTTACCTGTTGGTGGACCGGCCACAAAACGCTGAGCAGTGGGCCAACAGTGGCCTACTATCCTCTTGGGTATCTGGGTAGCTGAAAAAATATAACTACTTACTACACACCTTTGTACAGTATTACATTCAGAATAGGATTATAGGTTTTGTCAGAATATATTCATGCTCACCATTTACAACAAAGGATAAATGGACTTCATCAGCATTTGAGCTTGATTAGCTAATATCAGCCTTTGTAGCATTACAATTTCAGATCAGTAAGAACACGTATTCACTATTTGTCAACAGTTTTATTGCACTCTGTTTGTCATTCTTCTCTATATTCTGTTATAATGAGCATGGCTACTGTGCCATGCTTAGCATTTTATGTATATGTGTAAATTCATTGCCATTAGAAAGCCACACATCTGCTTATAATGGAAAAGGACTTCTACTGCTTAGCTGAAAAGAAACATCCTAATTCTTTGTCCCCAGAGAAAGCCATGGAATGTGAAATGGGAGTGTGTGTGGGAGAGAGTGATGGACTAACGTTTTGGCTGGCCAGACCACAGGACTATGATGAGGTGATGGCCATATCGAAAGGCATCTATGGAGGTACAGACTACCTACCTCATCGTTATCACAGCTGGATGACCGAGCCGAATAGAGTCACCATAATCGCCAGGAGAGATGGGAAGCTGGTAAGACATGCTAGGATAATTAAGTGGTTTCCAAGCTGCTTGTGGAATTACAAAAAATATGATCTATTCCATTTCGATGCAGAAAAAAAGTTGTATATTGTCTACAGAAGGGCTTCTATAGAGATTTATGGATAAGGGGGCTAAGCGTTTAGTAAGTGCATCTTTGGGCATGCTCCCCTAGGAGGTTGTCTTTTAATGGCCCCAAAATGTCTGTTTGTCACGAACCTGTAGAGTAGCGGTAAGCAGAAAATCTACCATACAGTGGCTGTTTGGTCAAGTTGGTCACACAGAAGATTTCTTCATAGTGTGTTAAGCAAAGATCTTTTACAACTTAATTACCTGCTCAGATCAAACTACTCAGATCAAACTAGATCACCTACTCAGATCAAACAAAGGTATCCAATTCAAGTAATGCTGTCTTCTCCACCTTAGATAAGCTGCAGGTCCTAAATATGTTCTGTAGTTGCACTTACAACAACAACAACATTTATTTGTGTAGTGCTGTTTTACAGCTAGTGCTGTCCCAAAGCAGCTTTACAGAAAAGCAGTTTATGGAAGGATCAAAAGAATATAAAAAAGCAGTTCACTTACATATTTCATAGTCTAGGTGACCTGGTTGGAGTGACATTTGACAGCACAAAAATGTTCTCTTTTTTATTTAGTGTCACAAATTAGCACATAATACTGACTAACATTTGACTAACATTTATATGAATAATATGACTAACATTTCTATAAATTCAGTATATATTTTTACTTATAAGTTTTAACAATACTTGCTTTTGTCTTGATCGCTAACCTTTTTCAGCTCTGTCAGACTCCTTCAATTTCTTAGTAACATGTTATTTTTGTTAAACTCAGATTTACATGGTTCAATGAGTTCATTTTTCAGGGATAGTCAAAACAATATATAGCTAACACTGGTGTGACTGTTTCATAATACTTAATAGAAATATGACAACAAATATCTGTAAAGTTTGTAAAGTAATCTGTAAAGTTTCTTAAAATTCTTAAATGGTTGGCTCTTCAGCTAGCTACCATTCATGCTTTATAGCCTATCCCCTTCCTTTACCACAGTTTCAGCCAATCCATACTGTAGGTGTAACCTGTAACTACTTACTGATTTAGACTGTATATTATATTTTTTGAATAAGGCCAATATTTATAGTAGGCTGTATAATACATTTATTTTAAAAATACAAACCCAATTACCAATGAAGTTGGGACGTTGTATAAAGCATAAATAAAAACCGAATGCAATGATTTGCAAATCTTTTTCAAATCTTTGTCTCCGTTGTCGTATTTTGAGCTTCATAATGCGCCACACATTTTCAATGGGAGACAGGTCTGGACTGCAGGCAGGACAGTCTAGTACCCGCACTCTTTTACTACGAAGCCACGCTGTTGTAACATGCAGAATGTGGCTTGGCATTGTCTTGCTGAAATAAGCAGGACGTCCCTGAAATAGACGTTGCTTGGATGGCAGCATATGTTGCTCCAAAACCTGTATGTACCTTTCAGTATTAATGGTGCCTTCACAGATGTGCAAGTTACCCATGCCATGGGCACTAACACACCCCCCCACACCATCAGAGATGCTGGCTTTTGAACTTTGCGCTGATAACAATCCAGACAGTCCTTTTCCTCTTTGGCCCGGAGGACACGAGACGTCCATGATTTACAAAAACAATTTGAAATGTGGACTCGTCAGACCACAGGACACTTTTCCACTTTGTAGTGGCCTTTGTAGTATATTCAATTGAATATAGGTTGAAAAGGATTTGCAAATCATCGTATTCTGTTTTTATTTATGTTTTACACAACGTCCCAACTTCACTGGAATTGGGGTTGTAATAAAATGACACAACTGAATAATAAAGAAATTATAAATAAATGCAAAATACCATTAATGATTTAAATTAATAATGGACATTCATTCTGGAGGGCTAAATAATATTTAAGGAGGGCTAGTATTGTGGAGTTTTCAGTATTGTGACATGTTCAAAGTTTTTTTTTTTTTTGGAAAAAGAAAAGGAAATGGCCTCTGTTTGACTGCAGGTGGCACTGGAGTCTGGACTGGTAGTAGATGGGGGCACAACAGAGGTGGTGACAGGGCTACGGGTGTGTCCGAGTGAACGAGGTCGTGGTCTGGCTGGAGTGATCCAGAGAGTGACTGACAGATACATTAAGCAGGTTTACCCAAGTGTAAATATCAAGCGGCTAACAAGAAGTGATGACCCAGGACCTGAAAAACTATTCACTGTTCTGGCTCGACGGGTGAGTTAGAACACGTCCTTATGCACAAATTCTATAGAGTTCCCTTTACAGACCACACTAAAAATTACAGTACTTCTCCACATTGTCTTTAGTCAAATCTTACTTGTTAGATGCTTCACCATTATTGGTAAGATGACCTTTAATTTCACTCATTTTAAATCAATGAGCAACATTTTATGTATCATAGTCTTCATAATATTGGCTCTGGCCAAACATTTTTAAGATACCAGCATAGATCCACTTAGTTCTTTCCTTCTGTACAGCTGTTTTTTCACACATTTCTCTTGCTTTTATATATCTCCCTGGGTCTGTGTTTTAGGCCGTGCTGTCTTTACAAGGAAAAGCTGAGACCTTTGATAGCTTTGTTTTAGGCCTGAAAGCAAAACTGGCCAACATGGAGAAGTCAGGTGAAGTCACAGCCACCTCCCACGAACTAGTTGTTCTGAAGGACAGTCATCACCTGAAGGCCTTACTCCTAGACCCTGACCTGTCGTCCAGATTGCAGCTTCCAGGAGGTGCCATCATCCAAGACTGGCTGCCTCTGAAGCCGATGGAGAGCAATTTGGAAGTCTTAAGAAGAAGTAACCTTTCCTGGTTAGCTGACATTTCCAATGATAAACCCACATTCATGAGCTGTTGCACACCTCCCTACCCTGTTCCATTTAATGGAGGGTCTTTAACTTTGAACATAGATATGTATGGAGAAGTTCTTTTCCTGGCAATAAAAGCAATGATAATCCATTTGGAGCAGGTAAGGGAGCAGATTTACGGAGGTGTGGTGGTTCATATCTACATACCTCATAGTCTATGGGAGGGCATGAAAAAGTTCTGTGAGGGAGATGAGGGAGTGAAGCAATACATGGATTTCTGGGAGCAGCTGTTTCTGGAGAGAGAGTTGTCATGATGGGTAGAAGAAGACAAAAAGAGAATCGGATACATCTTTGAGAATCTCAGGGCGAGCCCTAAACATTATTGGGAAAATCTAAGGCGTCACTTAGATCAGAGGGTATTAAGTAGCAGTATTTTTAGCAAGTACAGTTAATTGTGTCACAGCAGATATTTTGTGCCAACATCCAGAAACACGGTTGCTATGGTATATGCATATGATAGGAAGTCTTTTGTATTTATAAGCATATATTTTATACAAAAGCATTTTTAATGGCTTAGTCATCCTGTAATTACCTGCATATCAGGCATTAGTGGTTTTGTTAAAACTTGATGAAAAAAGCAGACACACTAAGCTCTATTCTTTATCCACATAAAATAGCAACAAATGCTTTATAGAAATGTTAGTGCATTGATATTTCTTTGTTCACTAAAAAGAATTTTATATAATATTCATGATTTTATAATAAATATTTACTTTATAAAATGCTTAATGTAATAAAAATAATGTTGTAAAAATACAGTTCAACCTGTTTTATTTTAAATATAATTGCTGTCCACTGGTATAACTGTCTGGGGTAATATTCCATATCTTCAACCTACTGTAATTTTAAGAAGAAAAAAAAATGGTATATATGGTACATATATACAAAAAAATATATATATATATACATACACACACACACACACACATATATGTATATATATATATATATGTGTGTGTGTGTGTGTGTGTGTGTGTGTGTGTGTGTGTGTGTGTGTGTGTATGTATCTGTGTGTATGTGTATATATATATATATATATATATAGTCATAAGTGACTATATATAAGTTTATGAAACTCTAGGTTGTAGGTCTTCATGGTTATCATTTACATAATCATGATGGATTGCATTATTGATTTATGATGGCATTATACAGATGATTACTGAAAAGGGTCTTTTTAATCCAGGAAATATGGAAGACCAAGAGAACAAGATAAGTTTCTATTATTTTATAGCTTTGTTAGAAATTAGACCCATCCTTTGGTGTGACAGTTAAAAATTTGTGGAAGGAATAATGTCAATAAGAAAATTAATTTTTTTAATATGTAGTCATTAGGACTACACAATACTCTTATATGCGAATGAACCATCTTACCAATCACAATATTTTTATTGAGTGCTCTGAGCAATCACAGCTTCAGATGGGTTTTGTGTAGGTGTTAAGTTCTACAATAACAGACTGTAGTCCATCTGTTTCTCTGCATATTTGTTTAGGCCCCTTTCACCCTGTTCTTCAAAGGTCAGGACCCCCATAGTTGTCACTTCACAAACACACTTTTATTGCTGAAAATTTTAATTCATCCAACTTTCTAGTCTCTTAATTGGTCATAATCTGCTTGTTTCTCAAACCACCTAGCACAAAATAGCATATTTTATTTGTTGCATTTAAACATTTAAACAAAACCTAATCAACATGGAAAAACAAACACTATCATGGGTGTAGGTTTGATATTTAAAAAAAATATTTTTTTTTTTACAATTTCTGTCTTTTGTTTTACCCTGGGGAAGAAGCAGCTTAGAAAATGTGTGTGTGTGTGTCTTTTGTTTAGCTCAATTTGACTAAGAACTGTGTTGATGTAACATGTACAACCAACTGACAAATGTGAACAATCTAAATTCAAAGTAAGTCTAGTCTCCTCAGGGATCCTCATGACGAGCTAGTCTGTAGCTTCAAAGCCATTGTACAAAGATTCTTATCGACTAGCTAGGCTGTGACTGAGAAGAAAAAAATTAAACCTAGGCCTGATGTGCAGCTGATATGATTCAAAACAGCACACCTCTTTGCACGCACATGAGAGAACACTCTAATTTACATAACTTTTATAGCATGCATATATCAAGAGGATAAGACTGGTATTACGAACTACTGTCAGCTAAATGATAATCACTCTTTCTGAAAACCATACCTACATTTTTCTTTTCTTTTCTTTCTTGAGGTCAACTTATAATATTTGTTTGGTTGTATGTACAAAAAACAGTCTTATTCCATTTTTTCTACCTAGTTTTATTCCATTCAATTAAACAGGCTGTTTTTTGTTACTCTGCCTTTAAAACTGATGTGGATAAATGGTCTCTGTTCAGACTGGCTGCCCTGTATTGTGCCTCATTCAAAAATCACTAAGAGCTGAAACGTTACAAGGTAATATTTTCATGCAAGTAGTTGAGCTAGAGTGAGAACTAGAGTGAGAGCTGTGTTCATATACTCGGCATTAAGTCAGACTCTTTCAGTGTTAGCGTTGGCCAGGGTTGTGCTCTGTCTCCACTCTTGTTTGTGATATTCATGGACAGAGTGTCAGGGCGTAGCCGGGGTCAGGAGGGCATTATGTGTGGAGGCCGGAGGGTGGCGTTTCTGCTATTTGCAGATGATGTTGTTCTTTTGGTGGAATCACATGGATGCCTCCAGCGCTCGCTGGAGCGGTTTGCAGCTGAGTGTGAAGCAGTTGGTATGCGGATCAGCACCTCCAAGTCTGAGTCCATGGTCTTGGCCCGGAAAAGGATGGCATGCCCACTCCAGGAAAGGGGAAAGGACCTGCCCCAGGTGGAGGAGTTTAAGTATCTTGGGGTCTTGTTCACGAGTGACGGGAAGAGGGATCGTGAGATCGGCCGTAGGCTGGGACAGGCGGCAGCAGTAATGCGGTCACTGTACTGGACTGTAGTGGTAAAGAGGGAGTTGAGCCAAAAGGCGAAGCTCTCTGTTTACCGGTCGATCTACATCCCAACCCTCACCTATGGTCATGAACTGTGGGTAATGACAGAAAGAACGAGATCGCGAATACAAGCGGCGGAAATGAGCTTTCTTCGTCGGGTGGTGGGCTACACGCTATGCGATAGAGTGAGGAGCTCTGTCATCCAGAAGGAGCTCAGAGTAGAGCCGCTACTCCTCCGCATTGAGAGGAGCCAGCTGAGGTGGTTCGGGCATCTGATCCGGATGCCCCCTGGACGCCTCCCGGTGGGGGTGTTCCAGGCACGGCCTAAAAGACCCCGGGGTCGTCCTAGGACCCGCTGGAGGGATTATGTCTCCAAGTTGGCCTGGGAGCGGCTTGGGGTCCCCGGGAATGAGCTGGAGGAAGTTGCGGGGGACAGGGTCATCTGGGATTCTCTGCTCTCCCAACTGCTACCGCGACCCTGTATGGACTAGCGGTCAACGATGATGGATGGATAGTTGCATATTGTGATCTGCCTGCATCATAATTTACATGGAACTTGTTATAGTTATATGAAGCAATTAAAAGACAACAGTGCTCCTCTACACTGTTAGAAATAAAGGTACTGCACAGGTACATTTTTCATTCATCAATGTAAATGTTACCTCAAAACTACAACAGTGTATAGCACCACATGTACTACCCCAGGCTCAAGGAAGACGCTGGAGGCAGGGTTCAGAGCTGCAGCAGGTATTTTTAGTTCACAGAACACAAACAAACCCAACCAATGCTACACTGGCCACTTTTCAGTGCCTGATGCTACCTAGACTTTTCAGTCCTTTCTTCACTGAGCTTTTCAGCTCTTTAAAGTCTTTTTTATCTTGTTGCTGCAGCTTGTCCCTAAGTGTGAGCACCCGAGCCGAGAGCTAACAAGAGCTCACTGCTCCACCTCCTCGTTATTGCCCCCAGCTGGCAGCTCTGCCACCCGGGTCAAACGTGAGATGTAGTGTGGCGGCCTTGCTGTGTGATCGGGGGGCGGGGCCCAGGTGGCGGAGCTCGGGACTTGCTCTTTGCCGGCACCATCGTCGTCCTCCTCCTCCTGCCGTCACTCCCATGACTTGCGTCACTCTCATCTATGGGGGGAGCACTGGCTTTGCACTCCACCCCCTACACAATCGCAGTTCTCTCCTCAGTGTCCTCGCTGAGGTTTGTCACTGCTAGGTATTCAGGCCCCACCTTCCTGCCAGCTCTTGTGGCCATTATTGTCGGGGCCTGGGGGGTAGGCGCATGCCACACAGTGGTTTTAAGGTCAGGTTGTGTACCTCAAATACATTTTTCCCAGGTGAAATGTACCTTTTCATAACCTAATATTTTAAAACAGAGCAATAAAATTAAAAGCCTGGGAACGAGATGGGGTGTGTGAAGTCAACACAACTTAACACATGTAATTTTAGTGGATTATGGTACAGTTATGTTCCCTGACTGTAACGGGGAGCAAGGAGGCGGACGCACGTGCTGAGATAAGCGAGATTTATTAAGGGCAAATCCAAAATCAGGGTCGAGACAGTCCAGGGTCATAGAGCCAACACGGACTGATCGGAGGACAGACATGACAGACACCAGAATCCAAGAAGCAGAACAGTACAAAGACTACAACACAACCAAAATACATAAAACAAAGACCAGCACTAGACTAATGAAAACGCAGGGCTTAAATACAAGAGATTCACAAGACAGAGGTGGAAACACAGGTGAGAATAATCAGTGGAGGAGTCACCAAAACAAGGGGCCAGACTAGGAAACCAAAACAAATGCACATGGAAGATCAAAACACAATATGAACACATGGACAGGACTGGGAGGGGCTAATCGTGACACTGACTAAAGGAACTGAGATGTGCCCTTGAAGGTACTTCCCCAGCGACAGTTTCATACTGAACACTACACTATAGCATTCTCACTATAAAAACGTGAGATGTGTAATTTACGTATCTGCAACATTCTTCTTGTTTTTTTTGTCGCTGTCATTGTCATTATTTTTTTCCTTACCTACAAAAGTCTTTACCTTTGTATTCTGCCCCTACTCGTGTGTGTGTGGCTACAAGCTCGGCAGATAGACAACAGGTTTCCCAAGAAAAGCCGGATGCCAAAATTCTCTTCAAGATTCACTGTAAAACTGTAAGCAAACACACAAAATATATCCTTGTTACATTTATTTGCGTGGTGTAGTTACATGACACTGTACATTTAAAAGAACAGAAACCGAATCGTTAGCTTAAGGCTAATGTCTATGGAAAAGTCCATATAGATGCTAGCGATTAGCGTTTGCAAATTAACTTGAGACATAGAACTTATTTTCGTTCATTAACCAAGGTTTACATCAGAAATAGTCTCAGTATAAGGTTATACAGCAACTGAACATAAAAATACTCACAGGCAAATGTTTTCCTGGCCATAAAATTCAGAGTAAGAACCGTGACTGTTTGTTTTCCTCATACAGCCTGAACTAACCACAGGAACACTGAAAGTGCAAATAAACGCTGCTGCGACAATCTTGACCACTGGAGGTCTCCCTTTTGCCCAATGTTAATAACAGAACATCACACTCCCCGCCTGTTATAATGCTTTATAACACTATTCCCTTTTTAAAAGCAGAATAACCTCTGAGATGGGCCTAGAATAAACCTTTTGAGTACCCTGTCTGACTACTTTTACGTCTACTTTGCGGACTTTAGAGTCTTTGCTGGGAATGGCGTTCACAACCACTCCAACAGGCCACTCGTTTCTCTTGACTTGTGTATCTTTAAGAAGCACAACATCTCCTTCTGTCAGGTTTGGCTTGTCCACGTGCCACTTTCGACTTGGTTGCAGTGACGTCAGATACTCTTGACGCCAGCATTTCCAGAAGGCATCAGCCAGAGCCTGGACCTGCTTCCACTGCTTGCTGTAGAGGTCTTTGACGTTGTACTCTCCTGGTGGTGGGGACACTGGATCGATCTTCTGTGTCAAGAGCATAGCAGGTGTCAGAAGAGTGGGCATGTCTGGATCAGAAGAGACGGGAACTAAAGGTCTGGCATTCATTATGGCCATAACTTCGGACATGAGCGTGACCAGAACCTCATGAGTCAGATGGAGTGTTTTTGTCTTAAGCAGCAGGGCATCCAGTATTCTACGAGCGACACCGATCATCCGCTCCCACACTCCTCCCATGTGTGAGGAGTGGGGAGGGTTGTATGTCCATGTGCTGCCTCGGTCTTCAAGATAAGTTGTCAGTTTGGGGTCTTCAGAGTTTATTTTGAGCTCCTTGCATGCCCCAACGAAGTTCGTTCCTCTGTCAGAGCGGAAGAGATGAACAGGACCACGGACGGCCGTGAATCTTCTCAATGCATTTACAAAGCTTGAGGAAGACAGAGATTCAAGCACTTCAATGTGCACAGCTCTTGAAACTAGGCAGGTGAAGATGACTGCCCAGCATTTATCCTCTGCAATGCCACCTCGAGTTCGTCTTGCACTGATGATCCATGGGCCAAATACGTCGACACCCACATTCGTAAAGGGGGGACCCGGGTCGAGTCGTTCAACAGGTAAGTTTGACATTTTTTGTTCTTCAATTCTTCCTCTTAACTTCTTACAGATAACACATTTATGTATGATGTTTGACACCAGCCTTTTGCCTCCAATCAGCCACAGACCAGCAGAACGGACAGCACCTTCTGTCAGATGTCTGCCCTGATGTGCGACCTGTTCATGGTAATGCCTTACCAACAAGGTAGCTATGTGGTGCTTCTTTGGGACAATGATCGGGTGTTTCTCTTCCCAGGGTATATCAGCCAAAGGAATGCGCCCTCCAACTCTCAGCAGACCATCTGCATCCACAATGGGGTTCAGCTTCCTTAGCGGACTGGACTTGGGGACGACATTGCCCCTGGAAAGACATTTAAACTCTTCTGCAAATGCATCATGTTGAGCATTTCTTATTATTACGAGTTTTGCTTGTGTCAGTGCATCCGTCTTGCTGTTTGGACGTTTCAGGCAGGATCTGGCTTTGTTTAGGAGCTTGGCTATAGCCCTACTGAGTGTCCTCCAACTGGAGAAGTATTCAAATCGGTGTGACCCCAACTCACTTTCTGAGGCACAGGTTGTGAAAGCTGCAACCTGTTGCGGGCGTATATCTTCATCTGCATCAGGGTTTATGAGCTCAAATGTCTCTGGTTGTGAGCAGGTGCCTCTGTACAGGAAAGCTGGGCCTTTAAGCCAGTTGGTGTCTTTCAACACAGCTGTTGCCACTGAGCGGGTCCCATGGTCTGCAGGGTTGTGTTCTGAGCTGACAAAGTGCCACTGTTCAGGGCTTGTGGACCTCCTAATGCGAGCAACTCTGTTGGCTACATATATATAAAATCTTCTGTTTGTGTTGTGGATGTAGCCCAAAACAATCCGACTGTCAGTGTAGAATGTGGTCTTGTGGATATCTATGTCCAGTTCGTCAGTGATCAAGTCTGCCATTTCAGTGGCCAGGACTGCAGCACAAAGTTCCAATCGTGGAATGGTGTGCGGAGGGTGTGGGGCCAGCTTTGACTTGCCCATGAGGAATCCAATGTGATTGTTTCTCTCCATGTCTGTTGCTTTGAGGTAGGCCACTGCTGATATGGCCATAGTGGATGCATCACAGAAGACACTTCTTCTCTTGTCTTCTCTGTGGCTTGCAGAGCGCAGAGAAATGGGCACATAGGTTCTGTCAATTTGAAGCTGTTCAAGATCACAAAGTGAGTTAGTCCATAGTCTCCACTGTTCTTCCTTCAGCGCTGGTAGAGGATCATCCCATTCAGCTTGTTCGGTAGACAGCTCTCTGACCAAAGCCTTCCCTTGGATAGTTACAGGAGACACATATCCCAGGGGATCATAAAGTCCATTAACAGTAGACAAGATTCCCCTTCTAGTGAATGGCTTCTGTTCTCTGGATACGCGGAAGGTGAAAGTGTCAGACTGTAAATTCCAAGTCAGTCCTAGAGTCCGTTGTAGTGGCAAAGGGTCTACAGTTAGCTCCACTAGGTTTTTGGCCCTCTCCTCTGGGGGAAAGGTGTCCATCACAGCCCGACTGTTGGATGCTATTTTGTGTAACTTGATGCTTGACTCTGCTAACATTTCCTTTGTTCTTTTCAGGACCGAGATGGCTTCGCCTTCAGTGGGAAAAGAGGAAAGCCCATCGTCGACGTAGAAGTTCCTCATAATGAATTGTTTAGCTTCAGCACCATGTTCTTTCTCACCATGCAGGGCCGCTTTTCTCAGGCCATATATGGCTACTGCAGGGGAGGGAGAATTCCCAAAGACATGCACTTTCATGCGGTACTCAGTGATCTGCTTGCTTGGGTTGTTATCTTCAAACCACAAGAATCTCAGAAAATCACGATGTTCTTCCTGGACGGTGAAGCAGTAAAACATCAGTTGAATATCCGCTGTCACTGCTATGGGCTCTTTGCGAAAGCACATGAGGACTCCCAGTAAGGTATTGTTCATGTCGGGCCCTCGAAGAAGAACATCATTGAGGCAAAGGCCCTCGTGCTTGGCGCTAGAGTCAAACACCACACGGATTTGGTCTCTTTTCTGTGGGTGATAGACACCGAAGATTGGTAAGTACCAGCATTCTTGTTGTGGTTTCAGTGCTGGAGCAGGCTCTGCTTGGTCTGCGTCAAACATTGCTTGCATGAATTTGAAGAAGTGTTCCTTCATGCCTTGTTTCTTTTCCAGCATGCGGCGCAGGGACGTGAGGCGATTGATGGCGTGTTGTATGTTGTTGGGTAGACGCGGCCTGTTTGGTCTGAAGGGCAGAGGTGCTACCCAGCAGTTTGCTTCATCCATGTAAACCTCTCTATCCATGAGGTCAAGGAAAAGTTTGTCTTCAATAGACATGCCAAGTTTGTCATCATACTGTGTTCTTTGAAATGCATTTCTGCTCAGACCGTCTACTTCGTTACTGTGACTGAATGTAGAGACACTTGGAAAGCTGTGGGTAGGCTCAAGGCTGTCAATCTTCTCCTTAACAACTAGGCTGCTGGTGCATGGGCTGAGAATGGAGTGGCGCCCACACGCCAGCGCACAGGTTCTGAAGACGCTGACACCAGTTGTCTTGTGAGTTCTTCCCAGGCACACGTCCCCGATAATCACCCATCCAAGGTCAAGCCGCTGGGCGAACGGTGAGCTGTGAGGGCCGTTACACTGTTCTCGCACCTTGTGCACCTGGATCAAGTCCCGTCCGAGGAGGAGCAGAATAGACGCGTCTGGGTCTACAGCTGGGATTCTATCCACCAGGTGCTCAAGATGAGGATGATGTCTGGCTACCTCTGGCGATGGTATTTCAGACCTGTCGTCTGGCAGCATGTCACATTCAATCAAGGTAGTTAAGGGAATTTGAGTGTTGCCATCTAGCGATTCCACGATGAAGTTGCTGGCACGTCGTCCTGCAGTCTCGAACACCCCCGAGCATGTCCTTAGAGTGTACGTTGTTCCTTCTCCTTTAATGCCGATGTGCTCAAAGAACTCTGTTCTGCCCAGTGACTTGTTGCTTTGTTCATCGAGAACTGCATAGGTCTTTATAGCTCTGCCTCTTTGTCCTGCAGGATACACAAGCACAAGCACAATTTTGGAGCATGACCTTGAGGTGTTAACACTGCCACAGACTTTTGTGCATTTGGGATTCACTGATGGGACAGCCTTCACTTCCTGTCGCTGCTCCCCGCCATGGTCTGTAGAAGCCTGTTGCACCTCAGCTTTCCATGGGGCAGGCCCAGGATGCAGTGCTGAGAGGTGTTTGTCACTGTTACACTCCTTGCACTGCACAAGCATGACACAGTCTTTAGCCACATGGGTAGATGATGCACAGCACCTGAAACAAATGTGTTTTTCCTTCAGATATGCTTTTCTTTCATCCAGTGTCTTGTTTCTGAAGCCGCGGCACTTTCTCAATGGAAGTGGCTTGTTATGTAGCGGGCACCATTTATCAGGATTATCATCAGGTTGGGTTGCAGTGATGCCGCTACTGCCATCGCTGAGCTGAGACTTCAGTCTTTTTTACAGCAACTGATGTTCTCACCTGGTTACTGATTAGGCTGCTCTTTTCTGTCTTGGCTACACACCATGATCCTGTTATGCTGGCGAAGCTGGGGTCATTGCGTGTTTTTGCTTGTTCACAAATGAAGTTTACAAAGACTGAGAATGGTGGGTATGGAATCCTGTGTTGTTCTTTGTAACGTGATCCAACAGTAATCCACTTTTCTTGTAGGGTGTGTGGGAGTTTCTGGACTATGGGGCTGACTCCGCGGGAAGTGTTAAGATATGAGAGGCCAGGTAAGTACCCATCGTCCTTAGCTGCTTCGAGCTCCATGAGAATGTCTCCAAGTTCTCTTAGCTTGTGATTATCCCTGATTGAGATTTTGGGGAAATCTTCTACCTTTTTGAGGAGGGCATTCTCGATCACTTCCGGTGAGCCATAAACATCTTCCAGTCTCTGCCACAACATCCTGACACCTGAAGGAGGATTGTGAATGTGTACTACTCTGATCCTTTTAGCTTGCTCAGATGATGTTGGCCCAAGCCACTTGCACAACAGATCAAGTTCCTCCCTAGCAGAGAGCTTTAGGTCATCAACTGAGCTGAGAAAAGATGTCTTCCAGGCCCAATAGTTCTCTGGCTTGTCATCGAACTTTAGCAGGCCTGAACTCACCAACTCACGTCGCATCAGGTACTTCCCTAGGTCACTTGTAGCCGCTGGACTGGATGGGTTGGTGTACATAGGGAATGAATGCGTTTGGTATGGCTGAGGAGGCTTGTACTCGTTGCCGATATGGTTCATGTTAAGCGGAGGTTCCCTGCTGCTGTATGGTTTATTCTACCTAGTGCTAGTGTGCTGTTGTGAAGTCCAGGTGGTTTGTCCTCTGGACAAGTGATGTGGGGCTAATTCAATAAACTCATGGTCACTGACTTCAATTGATGGCATATCACCCTGATTCCTGTAGCTCTGAACACCATTGTCCATGGTAGGCTGGCACACTGGTGAATGTGAGGTCATAGGTGGTTTTGCATCCGGAAGTGGGGCTGCGAATGAGTTTAATGTGTTGGCTGTTACACTCTGATAGAACTGGTGGCCTGGCTGTTGAACAGGCATCTGCACTGCAGCATTTTCACCATGTAGTTCAGCTGGGGTCTGAGGCAGCATGATGATTTTTCTTTGCTGAGGTGGGCTTGTATATTCATATTCTTCAGCAGCTGCCTCTAATATTTCAGCTTCTGCTTGTGCGGCTGCGGCCGCTTTTTCCATTCTCAATTCATGCAAGTTAGCTTGAATTGTAGCTTGCTGCTTTAACATCTCTGCTTCTTGTTTAGCGAACGCCAGCTCTGCACGTACAGCTTCGGCTTTAGCTCGTGCTTTCAAGGCGAGAGAGCTAGCTACAGACAGTTTGCTGGTTCGTGAGCAGCTGGATACTTGTGATCGCGTTTCCAGTTCCTCTAAATCCACATACTCTTTGTTCTGTGTCATGATGGCTGCTTGAGTTCGTTTTCTACTCACAGTTAGGAGGATCTCTGGCCGCTGGAAGAGGTGCCTTTTTACTATTCTGCCCCTACTCTTGTGTGTGTGGCTACAAGCTCGGCAGATAGACAACAGGTTTCCCAAGAAAAGCCGGATGCCAAAATTCTCTTCAAGCTTTACTTAAGATTCACTGTAAAACTGTAAGCAAACATACAAAATATATCCTTGTTACATTTATTTGCGTGGTGTAGTTACATGACACTGTACATTTAAAAGAACAGAAACCGAATCGTTAGCTTAAGGCTAATGTCTATGGAAAAGTCCATATAGATGCTAGCGATTAGCGTTTGCAAATTAACTTGAGACATAGAACTTATTTTCGTTCATTAACCAAGGTTTACATCAGAAATAGTCTCAGTATAAGGTTATACAGCAACTGAACATAAAAATACTCACAGGCAAATGTTTTCCTGGCCATAAAATTCAGAGTAAGAACCGTGACTGTTTGTTTTCCTCATACAGCCTGAACTAACCACAGGAACACTGAAAGTGCAAATAAACGCTGCTGCGACAATCTTGACCACTGGAGGTCTCCCTTTTGCCCAATGTTAATAACAGAACATCACACTTTGTATGTTTTTTTCATTAAATATTTAATTTTTATATCTGTTGAGTGAACATTAGGCCTTTGAAAATGAATGTTTAAATAGTAGTAACAGTTCTAGCCTACGTGTCTCACTCATACTGTCCTAAAAGCACAACAAGTTCATTATGGACTATGTGGGACTTACATTCCCTTTCTGTAATAATTTAATTCGAAGCTCTGAATTTTAGGGGGTAACAAAACAGAAAAAATATGAATCTAGCTATGTAGCTCATGATTACACAGGATAATACAGAATAAACAGTGGTGCACGCAGCTGTTCAAACAGCTGTTAGCATTAGCTGGCTAGTTAACATGGTTATAGAAATGTACCTCACGTTTTTTGTCATGGTTCAGAAAACGGACAAGATGAAAAAGAACCATCTTCATGCAGTTCAACATGATCATGTGATGTGTTTTTGCCTTTTGATTGGCTGTTTTGAAATGGTTTGCAAGATGCTTTAAATTATGCAACTCGAGTTCAATTTAGTTTCATGTAGGTCTTCATCAACTAAAATTGCATAAAAGCTTTCACAGTGTAAAGCCTGCCAAAACTAGTGTAGGCTGATTAGGTGGATATATGTAAATGAGTTGGTTTTTCGTGACATCACAGAAACAATGTATTCAAAACGGGCTGTTTTTACACCACAGTTTCCACATATGGGCCAAGTGGGAAGTGAATAGTATGTTTGAATCTGTAACAATGTTTACATATCAAACTCAAAAATTCAGTTTTCCATTATATTAGCTCTTAAATATTTATGGCATCTTAACCATGACTGTTGGCTGCAACTCCAGCTTGTCTTCTCTCTGTCCCTCAACAGGCGTCTCTAACAGCAGTGTAAATATCAGACAGAGGCAGGAGGGAGATCGCCTAAACGTCACCTGTGTCCTGTTTGGTAAAGAGAATCTAACCCAGGTCACCTGGGAGAAGCTGCAAGACTCGAATCGCACCAGCATGGGTGTATTTCATCCCCACTATGGCATCCACATAGAATCCAGGCAGGCCGGCAGAGTAAAGATCGAGGGGACTCAACGTCCTCTTGCCTACTCGTCTCTCTCTGTGGAGCTGGAAGCTTTAAATAAGAGCGGGCAGATCTGCTGTGTGTTCATGACGTTTCCTTCAGGCAACCTGAGGCAATGTGCCAAGATCGGTGACAGTGAAGAAATGATTGACAGCAGTGCCACAAAAAGTATTAAGACTGTTTTGTACACACTCCCTCCTCTTTAATACATATTGTCACCTAGCATTTGAGCTGTTACTTTTGCAAAACATTAGATTATATCATTGATGCTGTTACAAAACCTTGTATTTCTGAAACAGCAAGTGTAGAAGAAAGAATAGCATTCTTGACTTTAATTCCAAGTCATTTTAGACTCATGAAACATTTACACAACATAAGGGTCAGCTGGTATTTTTAAAACCTATGAAGTTTTGAGGTTTTGACACGATAGTGGTGATATAAGGTTGAGGCTGGGGAAGGTTGTAATACATGGTAAGTGGTAACACCCCCAGTTTCATCCGTCATAAATAAACTGCTGGTGTGGTAAAATCATTTATATACAAACTCAAGCCCTTTATGTGACATAGTGATGTGCTTATGCAACAAAATCTGAGTTTCTGTGCTTGCATTGATAGGTTAATACACTAGATCATCTAAATCAGCATTTTCTCTAGTTTAATTTGATGTGTAAAATGTACGTTACTTTCAAACATATATGTTAAAAAAATCTATCGGTGTCACCAGGATGGAGAGGCTTGTAAGACACAATGTAATGTAGGGTGACTGACAGACTCACTTACATTTGTGACATGAACTCATTTGAGTAAGGTAAACCAAGTGTCCTACATCATCTGCAGCTTCGTTTTCTGTCCTACATTTTTCTTGTATTTCATCTTTTTCCTTGAGGTTATTGATATTGATTTATGCACCAAAAAGCCATAATTCATTCTAATAAGTATAATAATTTTCCAACCTCTCTATCTCTATGATCAGACGGGCTGCTTTTGTAACTGTATCTTTAAGGTCATTTATATATATATATATATATATATATATATATATATATATATATATATATATATCCATTCTGATGGGATGTCCTGTATTGTGCAGTTTCAGTCTGTTTTGAGGTCCCTCAGTTCAGAATTGGTTTCTAGAAAAATAATGAGTTCATTACATTTATGGAAATATCTGACAAGTCACCTCCCATTCTACTGGCAGAATGGCCACTAGAAGGTCTGCAAATGAAATTAAACTATCATGTATACACACAGCTGTATGAAGTGTTTACAACCCTCCCCGGTCTTCCCTACTACACTGTGCATATTTTTAGTTAGAATACAGAATATTGAGAAGTCACTGTGTGCGTATGGATGTGTACAGCCCTGATTTTCTCTCTATACGTTTGTGTGTCTTTGTCCAGCTGCAGCACATGGTGCCAAACATGAGCTGGGCATATTCGGACAGCTGGGAGCAGTAATAATCGGCTCCATTCTTTCCCTCCTATTCTTCATCACCTCTTTCTACTTTTGTCACAGGTGTTGCTGTAGAAGGTAGGACCACATTTTCACTCCTTTTGACACAATACAGTATTAGCTTCTAATTTTGCATGTTCTCCCTGTGTCTGCGTGGGTTTCCTCCGGGTTCTCCAATTTCCTCCCACAGTCCAAAGACATGCAGTCAGGCCAATTGGACGTGCTAAATTGCCCCTAGGTGTGAGTGTGTGAGTGACTGTCTGTGTCTGTCTGTCTGCCCTGCGATGGACTGGCGACCTGTCGAGGGTGTATCCTGCCTTCCGCCCGAAGACTGCTGGGATAGGCTCCAGCATCCCCCCGCGACCCTGACGGAGAAGCGGCTTAGATAATGGATGGATGGATGGATGGATGGATGGATATCTGTGCTGAAAGCGCGAGCTGCTACCGTAAAACGCGGTTTAGACGCGCACTTAAACCTTTAGTGTCGACCGAGCTTTTTCTAAGTGCACATGGCCTGACCACAGTTGGCTGTCGACCTTTTGGGTTCATCGTTTTACCTCAGAGTGAAAGATTAACGTGCCTAAAAATACCAGCTGCACAAAAATAAAAGCCAGGCGGTTTACAACGGACGTGACTGTCGAGAGAGCTGCTGTGTTTGAGGTTAATGAGCACCAATAACCGCGGGGTGAAGTTCATTTGGACGCAGCTCTTCCTCCACATCGACTGAACCTGTACTGTCTGACCAGCGTGAGGTCCAGGCCACTTCAGTCGAGTCACGAGGTAAGTTACTTCAAGTTTCAAGATTATTTGTCATTTGCACAACATGTCAGGACATTTATGCATTGAAACGCTTGTGGTGAGGCTCAGATAATCACTCTACAGAAAGTACGTAAATAAAAGTAAAATATAAAAAACAAATTGAAATATACACAAATATACACAACATATAAAGAGAATATACACAAAATATAGAGACAATATACGTTTTAAAGTGGCTTCAGCAGACTTACTATCTGAACTGCAGTGAGATCTAGGCTTATAATAAATGACTCCACTCAAACTATCACAAACTATAAAAATAGACTTTATGAGTTTTGATTGGCTCGATACAGTCGTGTAGGCTGCTGAATTAACAGTATTGTTACAGGTGCATTGACTCATGTGAAAGTACTTTTCCAAAATGAGTGACAATACAAAAGTACCAGGTCAGTAATGAAGCACTGTTATTGAGCCTCAGTTCACAGAGGAACTGAACCACCCTGCTGAAAAAAATAGCTGGTTTTAGTTGGTCATCCTACATGGCCATGCTGGTGGACCCACATACACAAATGCTGGTCTGTGCTGGTGACCAGCAGTGCTGGTCTGTGCTGGTTTTTCTAGCAGACTTTTCTTAATTTTCCCATGACTTTTGACTTTTAGTCTAAAATAAAATGATAAACCTCAGAATTCTGAGGTGCGACCACTGTTAAAGCTGTATAGATGCAGATGTCAATGTACAGTAATGAAATGAAACATGTATAAGGATTAGGGACTGAATAAAGAAATAGGAACTTAAGGTTAGTAGTTGAAATATAACTAGTAAAATGTAGATTACTCACAAATACATTTGAGCAAAACTAAAAGTATCGTTGCTTGAAAATACTCAGACTTTAGTGTATGTAGATAGCAAGCATGTATCGGTTCACTGGCTTGATAAAGTTGGTAGTTTGCCACTGCTGGTTGACCCTCGGACAGTGGTGGACACTAACTAAGTAAATGTAATTCGTTACTGAACTTAAGTAGTTTTTTCTGTATCTATACTTTACTTAAGTATTTCCATTTTGGGTGACTTTTTACTTTCACTCCACTACATTTCAAAGAGAAAATATCTGACTTTTTCCTCCACTACATTTTGAGAAATCTGTCGTTCCTTTTGGTTTCTGTGTGTATAAAAATGTAACATGTCAAAACATAAGAAGTGCAAAGCAAGAGCACCAATCAGGGCACAGCGGTCACTTTGTTCTGAGCTTGTTTTGACCTGTTGGTCATACCGACCCAGTGCAGCACACAGTTCAACATCAGTGCAGCAGTGTAAAAATTTGGGAGCACATATGTCACCTAAATGATGAACTAACCTAACTTTGTGTAAATAGAGCACAATATAGAAATATGTACACACATGCAGTCGTGACTGACATGTTTCTTTTTTTCTGAATTCATACAAACACTTTGAGTTTATAGTAAATTAGTTTTGGTTAGTTTATGTTTATGAAGAGACCTACAGATCAACACAGTAAAGGAAACTCTTTTGTGAACCTGAGTTTAAAGCAAGTTTTTATTAAACTTATAAGTTACGAAGTAATTTTAAACTGAAACTTTGCTTGTTTGTAAAAGTGATTTCAGAGCCACTCGGTTCTCCCTGATGGAAACGGTTTTGTGTTTTGTGCTTATGATCACTTTAATAGACGTCAGCGTCACTAATTAATGACGTTCTATTAAAAGACTGGTTTACTAAGAGAGACACTGGAGGATTTTCACCTAAAATGAGCTCAGCAAGCAAGTCTTGTTATAAGAGTGATAACAGGACATTAGAGCCATAATCTTTTAGTACTTTTACTTTCGATACTTAGGTACATTTGAAGCCAAATACATTTGTACTTTTAGTGAAGTGGAGGTCTAGAGTAAGGACTTCTACTTTTACTGGAGTAATATTTTACCTTGGGTATCTCTACTTTAACTCAAGTGCATGATTTGTGCACTTTGTCCACCTCTGCCCTCGGACTACCCAGATTATTGTCCTGCATACACGCCCTAGTTTTTAATCTCCTCAAACAGATTTTAAATGCACAGTCTTATATTTTGAAGACTAAATTAAGAAAAATTTTACCAACTTCTGAGAGTACTAAAAATATTAACGACTAGACCTAATATAGAATAATTTTAATGTTGATAAAAAAATGTTGATTATAATGAATAATAATGTTGCTGCTGAAACAGTGCTAGATTACAACTAATTTACAAAGGGTGATGAAAGAAAAAAATGGAGGGAAAGTAAATTGGGCTACGAGTGGAAAATGAGCGATGAAAAGTGAAATTTTGTTTTATGCTCTGCTTACCTGTTGGTGGACCGGCCACAAAACGCTGAGCAGTGGGCCAACAGTGGCCTAC
Source organism: Pygocentrus nattereri (assembly GCF_015220715.1). Taxonomy (NCBI): domain Eukaryota; kingdom Metazoa; phylum Chordata; class Actinopteri; order Characiformes; family Serrasalmidae; genus Pygocentrus; species Pygocentrus nattereri. Next base: position 28,202,887 of record NC_051212.1, read on the forward strand.
TATCCTCTTGGGTATCTGGGTAGCTGAAAAAATATAACTACTTACTACACACCTTTGTACAGTATTACATTCAGAATAGGATTATAGGTTTTGTCAGAATATATTCATGCTCACCATTTACAACAAAGGATAAATGGACTTCATCAGCATTTGAGCTTGATTAGCTAATATCAGCCTTTGTAGCATTACAATTTCAGATCAGTAAGAACACGTATTCACTATTTGTCAACAGTTTTATTGCACTCTGTTTGTCATTCTTCTCTATATTCTGTTATAATGAGCATGGCTACTGTGCCATGCTTAGCATTTTATGTATATGTGTAAATTCATTGCCATTAGAAAGCCACACATCTGCTTATAATGGAAAAGGACTTCTACTGCTTAGCTGAAAAGAAACATCCTAATTCTTTGTCCCCAGAGAAAGCCATGGAATGTGAAATGGGAGTGTGTTTGGGAGAGAGTGATGGACTAACGTTTTGGCTGGCCAGAACACAGGACTATGATGAGGTGATGGCCATATCGAAAGGCGTCTATGGAGGCATAGACTACCTACCTCATCGTTATCACAGCTGGATGACCGAGCCGAATAGAGTCACCATAATCGCCAGGAGAGATGGGAAGCTGGTAAGACATGCTAGGATAATTAAGTGGTTTCCAAGCTGCTTGTGGAATTACAAAAAATATGATCTATTCCATTTCGATGCAGAAAAAAAGTTGTATATTGTCTACAGAAGGGCTTCTATAGAGATTTATGGATAAGGGGGCTAAGCGTTTAGTAAGTGCATCTTTGGGCATGCTCCCCTAGGAGGTTGTCTTTTAATGGCCCCAAAATGTCTGTTTGTCACGAACCTGTAGAGTAGCGGTAAGCAGAAAATCTACCAAACAGTGGCTGTTTGGTCAAGTTGGTCACACAGAAGATTTCTTCATAGTGTGTTAAGCAAAGATCTTTTACAACTTAATTACCTGCTCAGATCAAACTACTCAGATCAAACTAGATCACCTACTCAGATCAAACAAAGGTATCCAATTCAAGTAATGCTGTCTTCTCCACCTTAGATAAGCTGCAGGTCCTAAATATGTTCTGTAGTTGCACTTACAACAACAACAACATTTATTTGTGTAGTGCTGTTTTACAGCTAGTGCTGTCCCAAAGCAGCTTTACAGAAAAGCAGTTTATGGAAGGATCAAAAGAATATAAAAAAGCAGTTCACTTACATATTTCATAGTCTAGGTGACCTGGTTGGAGTGACATTTGACAGCACAAAAATGTTCTCTTTTTATTTAGTGTCACAAATTAGCACATAATACTGACTAACATTTGACTAACATTTATATGAATAATATGACTAACATTTCTATAAATTCAGTATATATTTTTACTTATAAGTTTTAACAATACTTGCTTTTGTCTTGATCGCTAACCTTTTTCAGCTCTGTCAGACTCCTTCAATTTCTTAGTAACATGTTATTTTTGTTAAACTCAGATTTACATGGTTCAATGAGTTCATTTTTCAGGGATAGTCAAAACAATATATAGCTAACACTGGTGTGACTGTTTCATAATACTTAATAGAAATATGACAACAAATATCTGTAAAGTTTGTAAAGTAATCTGTAAAGTTTCTTAAAATTCTTAAATGGTTGGCTCTTCAGCTAGCTACCATTCATGCTTTATAGCCTATCCCCTTCCTTTACCACAGTTTCAGCCAATCCATACTGTAGGTGTAACCTGTAACTACTTACTGATTTAGACTGTATATTATATTTTTTGAATAAGGCCAATATTTATAGTAGGCTGTATAATACATTTATTTTAAAAATACAAACCCAATTACCAATGAAGTTGGGACGTTGTATAAAGCATAAATAAAAACCGAATGCAATGATTTGCAAATCTTTTTTAGCCTATATTCAATTGAATACACTACAAAGACAAGATATTTCAAGATGTTCAAACGGATAAACTTTATTGTTTTTGCAAATATTCACTCATTTTGAATTTGATGCCTGCAACACGTTCCAAAGAAGTTGGGACAGGGCATGTTTACCACTGTGTTACATCACCTTTCCTTTTAACAACACTCAGTAAATGTTTGGGAACTGAGGACACTGATTGTTGAAGTTTTGTAGGTGGAATTCTTTCCCATTCTTGCTTGATGTACAACTTCAGTTGCTCAACAGTCCGGGGTCTCCGTTGTCGTATTTTGAGCTTCATAATGCGCCACACATTTTCAATGGGAGACAGGTCTGGACTGCAGGCAGGACAGTCTAGTACCCACACTCTTTTACTACGAAGCCACGCTGTTGTAACACGTGCAGAATGTGGCTTGGCATCGTCTTGCTGAAATAAGCAGGACGTCCCTGAAAAAGACGTTGCTTGGACGGCAGCATATGTTGCTCCAAAACCTGTATGTACCTTTCAGTATTAATGGTGCCTTCACAGATGTGCAAGTTACCCATGCCATGGGCACTAACACACCCCCCCACACCATCAGAGATGCTGGCTTTTGAACTTTGCGCTGATAACAATCTGGACAGTCCTTTTCCTCTTTGGCCCGGAGGACACGACATCCATGATTTACAAAAACAATTTGAAATGTGGACTCGTCAGACCACAGGACACTTTTCCACTTTGTAGTGGCCTTTGTAGTATATTCAATTGAATATAGGTTGAAAAGGATTTGCAAATCATCGTATTCTGTTTTTATTTATGTTTTACACAACGTCCCAACTTCACTGGAATTGGGGTTGTAATAAAATGACACAACTGAATAATAAAGAAATTATAAATAAATGCAAAATACCATTAATGATTTAAATTAATAATGGACATTCATTCTGGAGGGCTAAATAATATTTAAGGAGGGCTAGTATTGTGGAGTTTTCAGTATTGTGACATGTTCAAAGTTTTTTTTTTTTTTGGAAAAAGAAAAGGAAATGGCCTCTGTTTGACTGCAGGTGGCACTGGAGTCTGGACTGGTAGTAGATGGGGGCACAACAGAGGTGGTGACAGGGCTACGGGTGTGTCCGAGTGAACGAGGTCGTGGTCTGGCTGGAGTGATCCAGAGAGTGACTGACAGATACATTAAGCAGGTTTACCCAAGTGTAAATATCAAGCGGCTAACAAGAAGTGATGACCCAGGACCTGAAAAACTATTCACTGTTCTGGCTCGACGGGTGAGTTAGAACACGTCCTTATGCACAAATTCTATAGAGTTCCCTTTACAGACCACACTAAAAATTACAGTACTTCTCCACATTGTCTTTAGTCAAATCTTACTTGTTAGATGCTTCACCATTATTGGTAAGATGACCTTTAATTTCACTCATTTTAAATCAATGAGCAACATTTTATGTATCATAGTCTTCATAATATTGGCTCTGGCCAAACATTTTTAAGATACCAGCATAGATCCACTTAGTTCTTTCCTTCTGTACAGCTGTTTTTTCACACATTTCTCTTGCTTTTATATATCTCCCTGGGTCTGTGTTTTAGGCCGTGCTGTCTTTACAAGGAAAAGCTGAGACCTTTGATAGCTTTGTTTTAGGCCTGAAAGCAAAACTGGCCAACATGGAGAAGTCAGGTGAAGTCACAGCCACCTCCCACGAACTAGTTGTTCTGAAGGACAGTCATCACCTGAAGGCCTTACTCCTAGACCCTGACCTGTCGTCCAGATTGCAGCTTCCAGGAGGTGCCATCATCCAAGACTGGCTGCCTCTGAAGCCGATGGAGAGCAATTTGGAAGTCTTAAGAAGAAGTAACCTTTCCTGGTTAGCTGACATTTCCAATGATAAACCCACATTCATGAGCTGTTGCACACCTCCCTACCCTGTTCCATTTAATGGAGGGTCTTTAAGGTTGAACATAGATATGTATGGAGAAGTTCTTTTCCTGGCAATAAAAGCAATGATAATCCATTTGGAACAGGTAAGGGAGCAGATTTACGGAGGTGTGGTGGTTCATATCTACATACCTCATAGTCTATGGGAGGGCATGAAAAAGTTCTGTGAGGGAGATGAGGGAGTGAAGCAATACATGGATTTCTGGGAGCAGCTGTTTCTGGAGAGAGAGTTGTCATGATGGGTAGAAGAAGACAAAAAGAGTATCAGATACATCTTTGAGAATCTCAGGGCGAGCCCTAAACATTATTGGGAAAATCTAAGGCGTCACTTAGATCAGAGGGTATTAAGTAGCAGTATTTTTAGCAAGTACAGTTAATTGTGTCACAGCAGATATTTTGTGCCAACATCCAGAAACATGGTTGCTATGGTATATGCATATGATAGGAAGTCTTTTGTATTTATAAGCATATATTTTATACAAAAGCATTTTTAATGGCTTAGTCATCCTGTAATTACCTGCATATTAGGCATTAGTGGTTTTGTTAAAACTTGATGAAAAAAGCAGACACACTAAGCTCTATTCTTTATCCACATAAAATAGCAACAAATGCTTTATAGAAATGTTAGTGCATTGATATTTCTTTGTTCACTAAAAAGAATTTTATATAATATTCATGATTTTATAATAAATATTTACTTTATAAAATGCTTAATGTAATAAAAATAATGTTGTAAAAATACAGTTCAACCTGTTTTATTTTAAATATAATTATTGTCCACTGGTATAACTGTCTGGGGTAATAATCCATATCTTCAACCTACTGTAATTTTAAGAAGAAAAAAAATGGTATATAAATGGTGTATATATATATATATATATATATATATATATATATATATAAAAAAATAAAAATATATATATATATGTGTGTGTGTGTGTTTGTGTGTGTGTATCTGTATCTGTGTGTATGTATATATATATATATAGTTATAGTCATAAGTTCACTTTATGAAACTCTAGGTTGTAGGTCTTCATGGTTATCCTTTACATAATCATGATGGATTGCATTATTGATTTATGATGGCATTATGCAGATGATTACTGAAAAGGGTCTTTTTAATCCAGGAAATATGGAAGACCAAGAGAACAAGATAAGTTTCTATTATTTTATAGCTTTGTTAGAAATTAGACCCATCCTTTGGTGTGACAGTTAAAAAGACACATTGTTATTACTTAATTTGACAAGTAATGAAAACATTACAGGACAAAGCAGCTTCACATATAATTAGGCCAAAAATCAAGCATTTATTGGAAAATGTCTGCTGCTGTAACAGCCATGTGCTACAGTGTAATATGAACTCATCAGGCCAGAACACACACCATGATAAATGGCTATAAATGTAGTTGTTATCATGTTTATGATATCAAATAATAAGTGTTTGTTTTTCCATGTTGATTAGGTTTTGTTTAAATGTTTAAATGCAACAAATAAAATATGCTATTTTGTAAGCCTGTGATTCAGCTAGGTGGTTTGAGAAACAAGCAGATTATGACCAATTAAGAGACTAGAAAGTTGGATGAATTAAAATTTTCAGCAATAAAAGTGTGTTTGTGAAGTGACAACTATGGGGGTCCTGACCTTTGAAGAACAGGGTGAAAGGGGCCTAAACAAATATGCAGAGAAACAGATGGACTACAGTCTGTTATTGTAGAACTTAACACCTACACAAAACCCATCTGAAGCTGTGATTGCTCAGAGCACACAATAAAAATATTGTGATTGGTAAGATGGTTCATTCGCATATAAGAGTATTGTGTAGTCCTAATGACTACATATTAAAAAAATAAATTTTCTTATTGACATTATTCCTTCCAAAAATGGTTAAATGCACCTAAATAAAAAAATATTGAAAAATAAAAAATAATATTAATATAATGTGACGTGATGTTATGACAACTAATCAGCCTAATACTTGGAAAGTTTTAAGAAGTATTGGTTCAGTGTTGTTCAGAATGTGTTTGATTTACAGAAGATATGAATGAAGGGTCAAATTAAAAAACTTGCCTTTTCATTTGGTGTGACATAATGTCACGTGGCTTCAAACAAAAGAAAAATAAAAGATGTTCTGATTCCTGAGAAAAGCGCAGAATTGGAATAGTAATCATTGAACACAATAAAAGAAAGTTGAATTCTATCAAATTCTGCATGCACATGGCACCAGGACACCCTAGGCCGCAGTTCAATGATTGACTTTGTAGTCATGTCATCGGACTTGCGGCCATGTGTTTTGGACACTCAGGTAAAGAGAGGAGCTGAGCTGTCAACTGATCACCACCTGGTGGTGAGTTGGATCAGGTGGTGGGGAAAGAAGCCGGTCAGACTGGGCAAACCCAAATGGGTTGCTGGGAACGTCTGGCAGAAGAACCTGTCAGATTGATCTTCAACTCACACCTCCATCAGAACTTTGACCAGATATCGGGGGAGGTGGGAGACATTGACTCAGAATGGGCCATGTTCCGCTCCTCCATTGTTGAAGCGGCTGACTGTAGCTGTGGCCGCAAGGTAGTAGGTCCCTGTCGGGGCGGTAATCCTCAAACCCGGTGGTGGACATCCCAGGTGAGAGATGCCGTCAAGCTGAAGAAGGTGGTTCCATGGTTGGCCTGTGGGACACCAGAGGCAGCTGGCAGGTATCGACAGGCCAAGCGATCTGCGGCTTCAGTCGTCGCCAAGGCAAAAACTCAGGTGTGGGAGGAGTTTGGTGAGGCCTTGGAAAGTGACTTTAAGTCGGCTCCGAAAATATTCTAGCAAACCGTCAGGCGACTCAGAAGGGAAAAGCATTGTGCCACTAGCACTGTATATAGTGGAGATGGTGTGCTGCTGACTTCGACTGAAGACGTCATTGGGCGGTGGAAGGAATACTTTGAGGACCTTCTCAATCCCACTGACACGTTCTCCAGTGAGGAGGCAGAGTCTGGAGACACGGGAATAGGCTCGTCCATTACTGAGGCCGAAGTCATTAAGGTAGTTAAAAAGCTTCTTAGTGGCAAGGCTCCAGGGGTGGATGAGATCCGCTCTGAGTTCCTCAAGGCTCTGGATGTTGTGGGGCTGTCTTGGCTGACACGCCTTTTCAACATTGCGTGGACATCGGGGGCGGTGCCACTGGATTGGCAGACTGGGGTGGTGGTGCCTCTTTTTAAAAAAGGGGACCGGAGGGTGTGTTCCAACTACAGGGGAATCACACTCCTCAGCCTCCCTGGTAAGGTCTGTGCAGGGGTACTGGAGAAGAGAGTCTGGCTTATAATATAATATATTCAAACCTCTGATTCAGGAGGAGCAGTGCGGGTTCCGCCCTCGTTGTGGAACACTGGACCAACTCTTCACCCTCTCCAGGATTCTGGAGGGCTCATGGGAGTTTGCCCAACCAGTCCACATGTGCTTTGTGGATCTGGAGAAGGCATTCGACAGTGTTCCCCGGGGTATTCTGTGGGAGGTGCTTCGGGAGTACGGGGTACATGGCTCTTTGCTACGAGCCATTCAGGCCCTGTACAAACAAAGCAGGAGCTTGGTTCGCATGGCCGGCAGTAAGTCAGACTTGTTCCCAGTGAGAGTTGGACTCCGTCAGGGCTGCCCTTTGTCACCGATTCTATTCATCATTTTTATGGATAGAATTTCTAGGCGCAGTCAGGGGACGGAGGGTGTCCGGTTTGGTGGCGTCAAGGTCACATCGCTGCTGTTTGCAGATGATGTGGTCCTATTGGGGACATCAGGCCATGAACTTCAGCTTTCGCTGGATCGGTTTGCAGCCGAGTGTGAAGCGGCCAGGATGAGAATCAGTACCTCTTAATCCGAGACCATGATTCTCAGGCGGAAAAGGGTGGAGAGCCCTCTCTGGGTCTAGGATAAGGTCTTGCCTCAAGTGGAGGAGTTTAAGTATCTCGGGGTCTTGTTCACGAGTGATGGTACAAGGGAGCAGGAGATTGACAGGCAGATTGGTGCTGGGTCAGCAGTGATGCGGGCTCTTTACCGGTCTTTACGGGTGTCTGGACTCTCCCTTAGAGATAGGGTGAGAAGTTTGGTCATCCGGGAGGGACTCGGAGTAGAGCCGCTGCTTCTACACGTCAAGAGGAGCCAGTTGAGGTGGTTCGGGCATCTGGTTAGGATGCCTCCTGGACGCCTCCCTCATGAGGTGTCACAGGCAAGTCCACCAGGGAGGAGACCCTGGGGAAGACCCAGGACACGCTGGTGTGACTATATTGCCCAGCTGGCCTGGGAGCGCCTCGGAATCCCCCCGGAGACCTAGTGGAAGTGGCTGGGGAAAGGGAGGTCTGGGCCTCATTGCTTAAGATGCTGCCCCCGTGACCCGAACCCTGGAGAAGCGGAAGATGATGGATGGATGGATGGATGGATGGATGGATGGATGAAAAAATCTATAAAATAAATGCCTCAAATTGAGCACAATTTTTGATTATATATAAAAGACACAGTGATTTTGAATAAGCATGTTTTTGTGTTCATTTGCTAATCTCAAAATTAAATATCTTTAGGGATGTCACACCATTGGAGATTTTGTTGAGTATCTGCACTTTATTAAAATATTTGCATGTATTGAAAGCTAGCAACAGCCATACAGCTACAGCAAATTGTCAGACTGGTGTAATGGTGTAGGAGTTGTATACTTCATCAACCACTGTAAGTCACATTAAGTGAAATACCATCTAAACAAGCGTTCTTTATCCAAATAAATAATAAACAGACAGCAGCGACTGTAGGCGGATAGGCCTAGCTCCTAAGTGGCAAGAAATTGATGGAAAAGGTGATGGAGTAAAAAGGAGGTTAACAATGTGGAAAATCAGCCTCTTTTTCCACCACAGCTATGCGTAACTGCCTTTTAGCACAGAGCAGTGCACAAAAAGTCCTTGGAGAAAATGTGTGATGTATGTAAAAGGAATCAACCGGTAGAGCCAGGAATTTATTCACTGGAAACATATAATAAATTTGGCCTTTTCCTTTATCTTGTTCTTTCCTTTGTTCCCTTCACTTCCTTCATATTATATTTTGTCCTGTTTATAGCTTCACTCATTCACTGTCTTGTTCTTCACATTCTCTGATTTTTCCCCTTGCCAGCACAATACCTGTTTCTGCTTTGTTCTAGTGTTCTCTTTCCATTGCCCTCCATCTTTTCCTTTCTTCTCTTTCATCTGTTTCACATTACTCCTGTTCTGCGGAATCACTTGGTTTGCCATTACATTCGTTTAGCTTCAATTTAGTCTCTGGAATGCAGTACCTCTAGCCAGACCTTATTACCAGATACATACACACACACACACACACACACACACACACACACACACACACACACACACACACACACACACACACACACACACACACACACACATTATCATAATAACCACGAACCCCATTAAACTCACTAATGGAATCAGCGGAAAGCTCTTGCATATTATTTTGTATTTGTCCAACAGCCACAGAATGTTCGTCAGACTTATATATTTAGCACGCTTCACATTATAAAAGATTGTTTTGACCTTTACCTCACCAGATTTCGACAGACAGATAATCCAAATCATTATACCTCTTTCATGAACATCTGCACTATGACTGTCTTCTGACAGCTTTTGAATTTGCGTCAGAATGCTAACTGCCACTGGACATTTACCCTGTGACCACATGTCTCATCATCAGCTATTACACAATACCTGCTCTCAGTGAAATTACATCTCGGTGCAGAATACTAATTGGAAAGTGAGAATCTAATATTAGCAATGAATGAACTAATAGTGGCTAATTTGCGAACAAATGAGCAAGGTTAAAGCCATTTGTCGTATATTACTCTCATGACAACTTGATTGATTGGTTTATTCATTAATCAAAGTCATTTCAATGCACAAGCTTCATACAGCCTCAGCAGGGAAAAAAGGATGCTTTGTTTTGTGCCTAATATTCTGTAGAAAGCTGCATTGGAATTATATGGCTTTCAGAGCAGATTCTTCACATCAGTTTATTCTTTTATGCAACTTACACAAACCATATAACCTGTTCTGTTTTCTGTGTAAATTGGTGTGTGGATTGGGGTGTGCTGATGGTTGTTGATGATTGTTTTACTGCTGGCTGTGCAACAAATTGTCCCTCTGGAGTAATACATTTTACCTTGACCTTGACTTTAGTTATAGCTCAACCTTTACTATCCACAATCACTGTACAGTATACAGTATATGTGTTTTGGCTTAACAAAAGCTTAAAATCTTTTGCATTTGTGGTTTAACGACCCTTTGCTCTGTGCCTTTTTGCCCCCACTACACAACTGACCCAGCCAATGAGGCACTGGTTAATTAGTTAATGAGGTAAATCAGGTGAGTCTGACAAGCCAAGTCACAAAAAACATGGGTAGTGTTGGGTCACCATAACTGGGATAGGAACCCCCTGTGGTATTTCAATCAGATATCTGTGCTGACTGACGAATCCACTGACAATAAGGAAGTGAAAAACATCTTGTTTTTAAAATACTTAAAGCAAGTGGACGCATGTTAGGAACTCACTCACTCAAGCACATTTGACAGTCTGAAGTCACTTTTGTGTGCACTAAGAGAAGACATACTCATGTAGAGCCAGGATTTTTAAAAAACAAAATATCGTCCTTATTATTTTAGATATCGCCCTACTCAGAAGTGCCAAAATTCCCTAATATGCAATATTTCTTATATATTTATTTCTTCTGAATGTACTGCTTTAGCAAACAGATAAAACAGTAATACAGAGCTTTGAACAAAATAAGAAATGCATGGTTCTGAAAACATGTTTGAAGCATGGATAAGAAGTTGAAGCATGCCGGATTCTACTTAATTCTTTCCATCAGGCACCAACAGACACAAACTGTTTCACTTTGAACTTCTTTTCTATGAATGAAATGCAGCACAGTGGTATGCCTGCACAGTAATGACAGATGCAGTCAGTATGCAAGGGAGGTCTAGTAGTAATATCACAAAAATCAGTCTTCTTTGAATTACATGTGCAGGCCTTGCCAGGAGAAGCACAGAGAAGCCTTTTCACATTTCTTGTGAATGAAATGGTAATGCCTGAGGCAGGCAAGAAGAAAACAACCAACCAAACACAAAATGTATGAATATTTTTGTGAGAACAATGGACATAACCTGAGACCAAATGTAAAGCAACTATATGAAAGCTGTTCCACTTTTGTCTCTCTTACTCTTCTGCTTTTGTCGTTGCTTATCTTTGGCTTGCTTTGGCTACATTTGGAAAATAATGACAGAAATCACATTTTATTTATTTATATTCCAATTTCCAACAGTGATTAAGTACAAGTTATTTCTTTTTCAGGAGATATTTCTGAGAAGATATTTCCAGGATAATCCAGGAAGGAATCAGGAAGGAAATCTAATAGAAAATAAGTGAAGAATCTGGGCTGTATAACAGAAATGTCCTACTTTTTTGTTTTAAGATCTGACAATTAAGACAAGATTTTTCATGAATTTGTATTATAGACGTAAATCTTATTTTAATTAAGGAATCCTGTCTTAAGGGGCTGTGTGACAGAAACCTCTTAAGTCTGAAGCTTTATCTTATCTTTTTAGTCACCATGACAACTTCAGCTAGAACTGAATTTAGAGCAGAAGCTATTAAAGAACAACAATTAAGTTCATAATCTTATTCTAACTCAAGATAGGAAAACAGTATTACAGAAACATCCTAACTAGACAAAATGTCCTTTTCCTTTTTCCTATTCTGTCCTAAATTTAAGACAATCCCAGAGGTGTCCCATTGTCTGTTTAAACCACTTGTTTCTATTGTTTTATGCAGTGACATTCAGAACAGTTCACTATAACTATGTCATGGTGTCATGGTGACTAAACAGACAAGATTTTAGAGTTAAGAGCTTTCTGTAAAACAGCCACTAGTGGAAAAAAATGGTTACAAGTTACAGAGAAAATTGGACTCCTGATAACCAGGCAAGACCTGGTAGCCAATCAAAACTGTCCACATCAGATAAACAGTAGCTTTCATCTTTGAGATAGAGGGGAAAATCAAGCTCCATTCTTGTTTCACATCACCAGGTGTTTCTGTCCATCCTTCCACTGTAAGAAGTCAACTCAACACTATGAGTCTGAAAGGATCAGTAGCTGACAAGAAGCTGTTGAACAAAGGAAATAGACTACGAAGAAGAAAAACTGTAAATCAAACAAAGCAACTACTGGTGTTTTCAGAACAATTTACTGACCACCACAAAGTGCAGACCTCAACATCACTGAATATGTATGTTACTTTGTGAGAAAAAAGGAACCAACTTCTAAAACTAAATTTAAGAGGTGTGGTAAGGAAGTAAGTCTCTTGAAAACAATAGAAGCTGTGATAAAAGGCAAAAAAGACATTAAATGCTACAACCCCATTTCTAAAAAAAGTTGGGACACCGCACAATGTAAATAAAAACAAAATGCAATGATGTGCAAATCATTTAAACTTTATATTTCTTTTAAAATAGTAGAAAGACAACATATCAAATGTTGTTTTTTGAAAAATAAATGCCTATTTTGAATTTGATGCCAACAACATGACAGGGCCAAGCCCAAAAACCAGTATTTGCTGGCTGTGATCTTCACGCCCTCAGACAGCACTGCATTAAAAACAGATATGATTCCATAGTGGAAATGACTGCATGGGCTCAAAAACATTTCTGAAAATACTTGCTATGTAAACAGTTTGTCACTGCATTCACAAATGTAAAAACTCTAAAATACAAAGAAGAAACTGTACATAAACAGGATCCTGTAATGCTGCCACCTTCTTTGGTCCCGAGCTCATTGAAAATGGGCTGAGGGGAAGTAGAAAATTGTCCTGTGGTCTTTTTGGAAATCATGGACACTCTGTCCTCTGGGCTAAAGACCATTCAGCTTGTTATCAGACCACAGTTTAAAAGCCAATATTCATGAGGGTATTGGGGTGCATTAGTGCACATGGCATTGGTGATGTGCACATCTGTGAAGGCGCCATTAATGCTGAATGATATGTATATGTTTTGGCAACATATGCTGCCATCCACACAATGTATTTTTCATGGATGGCCTTGATTATTTCAGCAAGAAAATGTGAATCTACATTCTGCATGTATTACAACAGCATCACTTTGTTTTAAAAGAGTCTGGTTGCTAAACTGGCCTGTCTGTCAAGTCCTTTCACCACTGATAACATTTGGCGCATTATTAAATGAAAAATATGACAATGGAGAGCCTGAAATCTTGAGCAGTTGAAATCTTATATGAAACAAAAATGGGAAACATTTCACTTTGAAAGCTGGTCACCTCAGTTCCCAAATGCTTACAGAATGTTTTTAAAAGAAGAGGTGATGAAACACAGAGGTAAACATGCACCTGTCCTGACTTTTTTGGAACAGGTTGTTGGCATCAAATTCAAAATGGGTATATATTTTTCAAAAAACAATCAAATTCTCAGTTTTAACATTTGATATGTTGTGTTTGTACTATTTTCCTTTAAAAATATGGTTTACATGATTTGCGTATTGTTACATTCTCTTTTTTATTTACATTCTTCACAGCATCACAACTTTTTTTGGAAATGGGGTTGTAAAAATGTTTATATTGAATTGTCGAGGCATACATTTCAGTTAAACTTTTTTTTTCACTTTTTTCCTGATGCTGAAAAATGTATTACTTAAAAAAGGTGGTCTCTGGTGTCTGCATATTATTGTACATTGTACATGATACATATACACAATTCATGTGAATCACATTTTTTCACATAGTAATATGAATTGTGTATATACGTCACATAGTTTACAACATATAAAACATACAGTAACATCATATTCAAGCAAGTTTTTTTTTCAAATGCAGCACAAAGAAACCAAGTATAGGATGTGTGGCATGGCAGAGACCAGGGTCTGTTTTCACACAACATCTCAGGTGGTAGGTATGCTGAACTAGAATCAGACCAAGATCATCATAAATACAAAGGAATCTGATCTGACATTAGTCCTTTATATTTTTCTACATCCATTAAATAATTTAAAAAAATCAAAAACTGTTTGGAAAATAAGATCTTTCTATACTAAGCTACATTAAAAATGAAGACTCCTGTCTTTGGAGATACTTGTTTTTCTTTGGGCACTGACGTGGAGGCTTCTGCTTCTTTAAGATGATCCTCTGCAGGGAATCTGCAGTGAATCTGCTCTTTGTCCCTGCCTTTTTATGAATGGGCCTTGTTTGGCCATTAAGAATGTAGCAGTGCAGACAAAAAAGGACCATTAACACCACGTGGAGCAAAAATATGTGTGCAGCAGACCAAAATTAATGTATGTGCATTGAAACGACAAGTGCATCATAAAACTTTTGCATCCCCTGAATTACAATGACACTCCCAGTGCCATTAATACAATGCCTGTTTTCTGCACCACTGTCTTTGGGAATGATTAGAGACTATAATAAAGAAAAAAAGCAGCAGCAGCACAGCAGACGATGTTCAAATTAAAAAGATCCTCCAAAGTATATACTGTATCTATGAAACATCTGCACAAATGCTATCAGTAAAGAACAAAGACAATTAAGAAAACAAGAATAGTGTTTGTGTGGAAAGAAATTCATTCACAAATCTGCCTTTGTTCTTTTTGCTCCTTTCATTCATGTTTATGAATGAAACAAAGTCTGTACAAAATGAAGCAATGCAGACAAGCACAGCAACAGCCACATCAAGGAGACAACTGTTTCAAGCCCTTCAGCTGAGTGTAATAAAACAGAAGCTTTCCCATTCGTCATTCCCAATCATTCTTACCTTCCTTTGAGTTTTTGTGAATGAAATGTGGAATAGTCTCAGTACAATGCCCTTCAGATACACTTCTAATCCAGTAGTTGGCAGCACTCCGCTGTCTTCAAGGCTGCGTTACAAAACATTGTTGCATTTTACACTGTTCAGATAGAATTCAGTCGTACAGACTAGTCGTACTCATCTTGTCTACAAGCGTATGAAATGACATCTGCTCTATTAACACTATTTCTGTCTGAACAGATCTTTTTGTCCTATTTTTTTTTGTATTGAGCTCAGCCCAGCTTTGTGACTCATACACATAATAGCAGATGTGGTGAGTGTGCAGCGGTGGGGGAGTCAGGCTGAGTGGAGGGGGGCGTCAGTGATAAGTATAAAGAGTGCAGGAAATGTTTGTCAGTGAAGACTTGTTGGAGAAAACGGTGTACAGGAGCCAATGTGCAGTAAAAGGTTGCTGTCACTCTGCTGAGATCAGAGTAAGCAGTGTGGCAGACTTTGAGAGGACTATTTAGCCAAACAAGGAGAATGATACGATCTCGGCCAGAGGGATTTGTTTCGCTCTCTTTTTCACTTTCTGTCTCTCTCTTTATCATTCTCTTTTTGTGTGTCTCTCTCTGTTGCTCTCTTTTTATGTTTCTGTCTCTCTCTGTCTCATTTGGGGTCTCTCTCTGCAACTCTGTTTCTCAGTCTCTCTCTCATTGGTTTTCCCTGCATCTCTCTCTTTGTGTCTCTGTCTCCCTCTCTGTGTGTCTCTCTCAGTCTATTTGTGTCTCTCTCTGCATCTTTGTCACTCTCTACCTCTCTTTCTCTCTGTCTCTATCTCTGCATATCAGTTCTTCTCTTCTATCAGTTCCGTCTCTTTTTTTGTCTCTTTTTTGTTTGTCTGTCTTTGTTTCTCTGTCTTTCTTTGCATCTCTCTTTGAGTCTCTCTGTGTGTCCGTCCCTCTTTGTTTCTTTCTTTCTTTTCTATTTCTCTCTGTTTCTTTTTGAGTCTCTTTTTGTCTTTCTTTTTGTTTCTTTTTCTCTCACTGTCTCTTTTTGTCTCTCTCTCTGTCTCTCTCTCTCTCTTTATGTTTCTTTCTCTCTTATTTTGTTACTCTCTTCTCTTTCTTTCTTTCTGGCCCTCCTCTCTGTCTCTCTCTGTCTCTTGTTTATTGGTACTTGTACAGTTTTGTCCCAGCCATATTATACATCCCAGAGATGGAAGACAGAGAGAGAGAGAGAGAGAGAGAGAGAGAGAGATAAAGAGAGGAGGGGTGCCTTAGCTGTTGGTGATAATCATTATACTTATGATGATGGTGATGATGATGATAATAACCTGCTCTCTGTGTCAATTTTGGTACGTGCTGCACTTCTGTTATAAATTACCGCCCATTTTATCATTGTGTGCTACCACAGGGCACTAGCATCCCACATAGGTCCCCAAAACCCTACGTTCTTCTCTTAGAGCCTCGCTTTTTGAAAAGATGGGTATATCTCTTGTTGTTTGTCCGTGTCAGTTATAGGTGCACCTTACAGTAGCTGAAATCACTACTTAGATGTGCATAGTTACTTTTGGACATATAGTGACTCTTTCGACACCAGAGAAGAAACTGCAGCTGTTCCTGCATCTTGAGTCCATTTGCCTGCGTAAACCAGATGACACTGGCCAGACCCTTACTCATACTCTTTAAGCAGTGTGAGCTCCTTGTCCTAATTACACACTGCAGCACAAAACACAACACACCAGTCCCACATAATTTCCCAAACAAAGCAGCCATTAATCTAGCCACACTTCCTCTTCGGTTTAGCACTAGGCTAATTAGCCGGCTGCTTGGAGACAGTGGAAGGGCTTTAATTGATAAACGTGGGTATGTGAGTGTACAGAAGCGACTGCGGTGCTATGGCAGGGCTTAATCACAGGAAATAAGCCTAGGAATGGGGGGACCACGAGTGCCATTAGGCCCAGAGCATGCTGGGTAAAGAGGCAACCATTAGAGAAACATTAATTTAAGCTAATTCTCACTCAGGGAGGAACGGACTAGTGTGGTAGAGAGAGAGAGCACAGATGAAAGTATAAGGCAGGGAATGAGTCAAATGGAAGTACTTGAAGGGTAAACTGACTGCTTTCGTTTCAGGATAAAGCGAATAGAGAACACACTAAGGAATTGAATTATATCTGCTATTACTTTGAATTCTTCCTGTATTTTTTACTGACATGATATATCCCTGGGTTTGCTGTACCTGCATATGTACAGATCTTCCCACATCTCTTTAGCTCCCTTCACACTGGGTCATTATTATTAGTATTATTTGTAGTTTTATTTCAATTTGTCTCTTACTTAAGTACTTGTTAAGAGCCTGTTTGCTTGTCTGGTCTGTTTGAGTATATGTATCATTTATGTGTGCACAAGTCAAATTCTTTGCATGTGAAACTTACTTGGCAGAAAGTGATTCCAATTCAGATTTGCATTTTTAAAAAGAAAGGAAAATTAAAAGATTAAACTAATTATTCTTTATAGGTCCTGACAGTTCAAAGTTTCTCACAGACCAAAATCTAAGAACTTCGCCACAGTCCATTTTTATTTGGTACAGTTCCATTCACAGTAAAAGAGAAGCATCCTGCTGTTACATTTTAGGGGGCTAGCAGTGTCTCATAATTAAAAGCCATCAGGAAAGTGCCAGCGGTTGGTCATTTTCAATAGCCAGTTCTTATATAACTACTTTCTTGCCCCGAATAAGTAGAATTTTTCACTTTTTTTTCTTTGCTTGCCAGGTGATCATTTGACAGGCAATTATTGAGGACCATCAGGAGGTAAAACCCTTCAAAGTTTTCCTGAGCACTTGTGTTAAGAACGCTGTGGCAAATCATAAAGTATCAGCAGTAGCCCTTAGATTGCAAAACAAGATGAACAAAGCTGTTTGAAAAGCACAGAGTTCTGAAGTTTTTGAGTTGCTGTGTCACATGAAGTGAGCATGCTTGCATTATTGATTCATTTAACACAGTAATTCAGGAGCTTCAGAGCTCTCCAGCTTGGTTCAAATGACAGTTAAATTACTTGTAATACAGTAATTCAATTGTCATTTATCAGAATTACAACATCTGCGTGCCTGTGCAAACATTACACAGTGAAAGGTACACTCTTTTAATGATAGTTAACACCGTATGCAGTTGCTGAAAGGTTGCTGATCCTAATGGCAGGCAGTAATTTCTGTTAATTGCTAGTTGAGTGATTTAATGCAGCAGCTGGTCGTTGGTTTGTCTCTCACCTGAAACCAGAATAGACTTGTTTATCGTAATGAGGGAAGAAAGTGGAAAAGTAGAAAGGATGACATATAAAGGTGGAAAGAGGAAGGTGGTGAAAACTTTTGTAGAAGAGAAAGGAATGTGTAGGACGGATATAGAGAGAGAAACAAAGAAATGGCAGATGCAGTCAAGATAAACACAAACCAGGTCATCCTTATGTGTAGTTATGGTTGCTTAAACAGATGCATGAATATGTGACCCTGGAAGGCTAGAAAGGAGAGCAGATGCAAGGCCTCATGTACTAAGCCTTTGTGCTGGTTTCACTTGCAAATTTCAGCCCTCATGGCACAGGAGCCTGAACATGCAATTTACGGCCTGTGTGCAGGCCATGTACTTCTCTCCCTCGAGCATGGTGATTGTTGTAAGCTTATTAGAAGATTATTTCATTTATTTCTAGACTTTTGTTGTTTATTTTAGTGTTTTTAGTAGGTCAAATTATCTTACTATATTGCATTTTGCTAGTTTCAAGCACATTTCTTATAACAAGTTATCTGCTAAAATAGGTAATGTGACTAACTAAAATCATATCATGAAATAAGTAAAACTGTCTGTAAATCTTGAAATAAGCTCACAACAATGTCAAAATAAGAAATATCTGACATATCAATTATATTTAAGATGCAGTTTATTATACATTTTATTCCATTTACTAAAGTTTGAGGAACGATTTTGAGAGCCAGCAGTAAATGAATGGGGCCATGCACAGTTTGTAAGTCCAGTGTTAAACTCAGGCACACAGCCTACTGCACATTTGTTGCTGCGTCTGTGCTGGGAAGTCAAAAGGAGCTGATGCTCTCTTAAAGACCTGTAATTCACATATGCACTTTGTTAATCTTTGGTTGAATTATCAGCAATGCAGATACTATTACACATGAGCAATCGGCATGTGCTCTTCACTGTTTTCATCTGCTCAAAGTGACCTTTTCTATCGAAAAAAAAACTGACATTTGTTCCTGACATTTACCCTCTGCTCTAACAGAAGATATTTATTCTTCTCTTTATAGTTCATCTTTGTCTCACTTTTAATACAGAAGATTGTGAATCATTGCAAAGACAAGGTTTCTTGTCTTTTCTCCATTGCTTCATGCAGTGCTTCAACCATCAACGCTCTCATGCTGTTTTATTGGCACTTTTATAGATGCAGTGATATTTTACTTCTTTTTACTATGACTAGTAAGCTCAAATAAAATGCAGTGGCAATGTATGCACATTTGTGTGCATTCACTCTTAAAAATAAAGGTTCCTGAAAGAGTTTAATGTATGAGAAATATTTAGTCGCTACAGACATCGATATTGTGTAGAGGTTCTTTCAACTTTAAAAAGATTCACACTCATTTCTCATTTATAAACATGGTTCCATTTACTTTCGTGGCATCTGGCAGATGCTCTAATCCAGAGGTGTCCCTTATCCACAGAGGTGTCACCCACTACACTATACCAACACCTGAAGTCTTTTTTAGGAACCTAAAGGTGGCTCTTCTGTGGCATTACTCTTTTTAGAGCCTTTTTAGAGCCCATTATTTCTGAGACTGTAGAACCTTTATACTGGAGGTTCTTTGAATTTTGAAACATTCTTCATGCTTGCACATCATTTACAATAATCGTTCTATAAAGAACCTTGTACTGAAAGTTTTTTCAAGGAACTGAAAGCATTTTTTCTATGACCTTGTTCCAAAGATTCCTTTTCAGCACCTTTTTTTTAAAAGCGTATCCTCACATCTTTCCATTTTTAGTATTTTTTTTGTTCTTGAGTTCTGAACCACAGTGATCAGACTATTGCCTTTATTAAATGACTTACAGTACTGTGCAAAAGTCAGAGAATACTCATTTA
This sequence comes from Pygocentrus nattereri, assembly GCF_015220715.1. Lineage (NCBI taxonomy): Eukaryota > Metazoa > Chordata > Actinopteri > Characiformes > Serrasalmidae > Pygocentrus > Pygocentrus nattereri. Next base: position 28,222,658 of record NC_051212.1, read on the forward strand.
TTAATTTCCAATCAAAACTAGAGATTATTAAGTACAAGTAAAGCCCTAAGCCCAAATCGAGCTGGAATAGCTTTACCAAACGGGGTCCGGTAGTGCAATGTAACATGCATGATCTGACTGGCCGTTTCATACAGAAGAAAAAAATCTGTGTAATTTCACTAAATTACCCCAAGTAGCTTGTATCAAAACATCACTGCACAAATGTTTACATCAGCTTTATATGAGAGACACCACACTTTTCAATAAAAACACATTATGCAGCTAAACAGCATATAGAGATATTTGCCAACACCAAAATGTTGTGGATTTCAGTAGTCTTGTCATAAACAAGACTTATGGAATTGAGTCTAACCAGCTCTATGTTAATTGTTAGCCCTGTCTTTGGCTTGCAAACAAAAAGAAAAAGAGAAAGAAATGGAGGGGCTTTTCTAATACCCAGGTTTTTATGACATTACTGTGATGTTGATTACAACAGGATGACTGTTACTGGGGGAGCTCAGAGTTCAGCAAATTATAGCAGGTGATGCACTCTGGAATTATTACATAGCACATTTGTAACTTATTTGCACTGAATTAAAATCATGGATCTTACTGGTAATCACTCATATTAGGGGACCTCCCAAGGTAAAACCAACCCTGCTCAAAATGGACATCATTCCTTTTCAGCATCAGATAAAAAATGAAAACATTTAACATAAAATTACACAGAGGCCTCAACAACTAAATATTATTTTCAGTATTTATTTTACTCATTTAGTGTGTCTGGATTGCATCCATCTAGACTCTTGGCACTCAGGTGGTGGAACAAACTCATGTAAAAAAGACCAATGTAAGTCATTCTATAGGTCACTCTGGACAGCTACACATCAATTAAACTCACAGTGGAAGGGTGGACAATGTTTAGATCTGAAGTAAAAGTGGAGCTTGATTTTCTCTCAAAGATGAAAGCTTTAAGTATTTTAACTACTGTGGTCTACCAGGTCTGCCATGTTTGTTAGAAGGCCCATTTTTTTCTACATCATTCAATCATTATTTTAACTACAGTATTGAAACCTCTGTGTTTATTTATATCCCTTTGACTTATGCCTTCCTTATGCAAGTGAGTTATCATATCTAATCCTCCTCTCCTAAAAAATGTCTCTTGAAAAATGAATATTTTGACTGGAAAGTGCTGTACATGATTCATGCAATTATTCTGCTTTCATTCAAATATTGACAGGGTAGGCTATTATTCCAGTCCGAAGCTAGAACTTGGCTTTCCATATGAGCACAATGCCCACCAGTTTTTTTTTGCCATTACTTCTCATTAGCAAAGCTTTGCACTGCTCTCCCAAATCAAAGCGATGACTCATCATCACGTTGTGTGCTGATGTCCATAATTCCAGACTCTCTCTCCTCCTCCTCCTCCTCCTCCTCCTCATCATAAACCCGCTACCATTTGCCCATTCACATTTAAATTAGCTTAGCACGGCACTATTGTGTTGCCAAACCAGCAGCACGGTGGCCAGCGGTAATCTGCAGTGACACAATGGCAGGAGAAATAGTGGGGCTCGCACGTCTGCCTAAGGCAGAACAAGACAATGCAACCGCCTCTGCTGCGACACCCAATATTTACTCCACACTCTGGGTAACCCCTGCTAAGCATTGGCCAACATACATATATACGTAAGCTGTCCCTGTCAATTTTTGAAATGAGGTAATGTTTGATTTAGAGCGAGCAGCTATCCACTGCCTCCTAGAGAGCCTAACTCTTCTTCATAGTTCTTCTTCAAGTTTTGAAATACCCCAGATATTACAATGGCACATGCAAGCATCCTTATTTGAATATCAGACAGGGCACACACATAAGGAAAATAGTTCTTATAGAAATGGTATTAATTGTAGATTGGCGACCAAGCCACAATAGCAGTTGAATGAATGAATGAATGAATGAATGAATAAACACTTAACATTGCAATTTTATGAATATGAAAGACTGTCTGATATCTCTCTTATTGTTATTCACATTCCGCAAGAAATGAAGCCTTGGGCTGAGCTGAATCGCAAATAGCTGCTCCCTATAGAATGCAGAATATACTATGTTTATCTTAAAAATATATTTTTTCAAGGATTCTTTGGTAAAGAAAGGTTGTAAATAGAGCCACGAACACTCATCTAAAGTACCATCTTCTCTGCATTGTGAAATGGTTATTCAGATGTGTTGTATACACTTATATATGGAACCTTTTGAAAATGGTTCTATATGGCAAAAAGGGTTCTGCCATTGTTATGATGTCAAGCTTTTACAATAGCAGGATCTTTTTATGTGCACAGTTCCCTATAGGACTTACAGTGCACTACATGGGTGTAGAAGCCAAATTTCCATCGCAACTCCATTCCAACTCGCAAAGTGCACTATATAGACCACTGCAGTCCTACAGTTAAAAAACAATTAAGTATTCAGACTTTAAACATTTAGAAAGATTTTGATTTAGAAGCCAAGACATTAACTGATAGTAATAAGCTTAATCTATACAAAATCATCATTTATTATTAATTATATGGACAAAACTATTGGGACACACCTTCAATCATTGAATTCAGGTGTTTCATTGCCAGAGGTGTACAAAAACAAGCACCTAGCCATGAAGTTTTCCTTTACAAACATTTGTGAAAGAATGGTTCGCTCTAAAGAGCTCACTGAATTCGGTTGTGGTGCTGTAAGAGGATGACACCATTGCAACAAGTCAGTTAACGTCAGTTTTTTTTCCTCCAAGTTATTTCACAATCAACTGTGAAGGGAATTATTGAAAAGTGGAAGCGTTTAAGAACCACAGCAACCTGAGCAACAAAGTGTCAAACTACATAAAGTTACAGAGCAGGTTGCTGAGTACTGAGGTGCACACTGCAAAAAAGTCACCAACACTCTGCTGACTCAGTAAATTCCAAAGTTCCAAACCTCCTCTGGCATTAACATCAGCACAAAAACAAAACCAAGAGCTTCATGGCATGGGTTTCCATGGCCGAGCAGCCGCACACAAGCCTTACATCACCAAGCACAATGCCAAGCACTGAATGGAGTGACACATCAAGATCCTCTATCAGGCAATCTGATGGACAAGTCTGGGTTTGGCAAATGCCAGGAGAATGTTACCTGCCTGACTGCACTGTGCCAAGTATAAAAGTTGGTAGAGGAAGGATAATGTTTTAGGGTTGTTTTTCAAGGGCTGGCTTAGACCCCTTAGTTCCAGTGAAAGGAAATCTTAATGCTTCAGCAGACCAAGACATTCTGAACAACTGTATTATTCCAACTTTGTGGGAATAGTTTGGGGAAGATCCTTTTCTGTTTCAGCATGATTTTGCCACAGTGCATAAAGCAGACAATACATAATAAAGGAACAAAGTCTCTCAAAGCACAAGGATTTTAGTCAAAAGTCCAAGTCAGTTAAAAGTCCAAAACAGGTTTTGAACTCTGACTTTCAACCAATCGGTAGAATGATCCATACAGGGAGTACGAAGTCATTTGAGATTTAGCCCTGGTGGCTAACATATTATGAGTAATTGTAATAATTATGGAAAATATAATTTTCTATGTTTTTGTTTTCAAATAAAGGAGTCAAACAAAGTTTCAAAATGTATGGTATAACATAACATAAGCCAGAATAAAAATAAAGAATCATTTATGCTCCACTGTTCACTTTGTATGTATATTTATTTGCATGTATTCTCCAACCTCATTCGTCCTGCTATCTTTCCTTTGTGTAGCCCTTTCATCTTTCGTTCTCCTTCCTCTGCTCCAGGTCCCTGCGTCTGTTCATGGTCTGGCAACTGGACTGCAGGCATGAAACCTCATTACAGAAAGGAGAGAGAGAGGAGACGAGAGAGTGGAGGAGAAAGTGAAAGAGCGAGCGAGAGAAACAGACGTGTGTGGATGATGAGGAGACACAGACAAAGATGAGGGAATGATGCGAGGCCATGAGGGACAGTGAGATTAGGAAGATTTAGGAATGACAGAGAGAGAGAGAGAGAGAGAGAGAGAGAGAAAGAGGAAAAGGGAGACAGGAAAAAATGAAAAGAGAAGAGGGAACTAGAGCAAAAGAAAGAAATCAAAGAGAGAGAGAGAGAGAGAGAGGAAAGGGAGAGACAGATAGAAAATATCAAAAGACAGCAAAAGAAAGAGAAGTAAGAGAGAGATATTGAGAGAGAGAGAGAGAGAGGAAAGGGAGAGACATAGAAAAAGATGGAAAGCAAAGAGGGGTGAGAGCAAAAGAAAGAAGTCAGAGAGAGAGAGAGAGAGCGAGAGAGAGAAGAGGTAGACATAAAAAAATGAAAAGAGTAGAGGGGGTGTGAGGGTGGTGTGGGGGGGGACTTGAAAGATTTAATGTAGGACCTCCAGAGTGGAATGAACGAGCAAAGCCTTTATAACCCTCAGCATGGAGATAAATAAAGGTAATTGAGAAACATATATCTCCAAGCAGACACACTCCTCTTTCTCTCCTTCCCTATACACACACACACTTACACATGGACACAATGAATGGTCTCCCAAAGGAGTGAGTGGACTAGCTGATAGATTGGACACCAAGCTCTGCAGATAAAGGCAGTCTGAGGTCGCCACATAAGGAACAAAAAAAGCCAGAAGAGGTAAGAGCTCTGTCACATTGGGCCTTATGGTGAAGTCACTGTCATATTGGCATTTACCTCAAGTCCCCTACTGAAAACAATATCTGAACAAGAGTGAGGTTCTTGGCTCTACACAACAGCTCTCATGAGCCTAAAGCTGTGCTATATAAGCCTGTTTTGTTAAAACTGAAAGACATGGCATTACTGAGTGACGAGAAAAAACAAGCTAAAAATCAGGTTTCTGGGCATTGCTGTGAATCCTGAAATTCTTATTGAAAAGTCAGAGGCTTTGGGTTGAATTTCACAGTAATGTTTTGGCTAATGGTTAAGTCTGAAATGCAAAATCAACATCGTACTGTTGAAGATATGATGACCTTAGTAGGTAATTCACTCACATCCTCAAGACACGTCCTTCACCAAGCTCATTACATTCATCTGTCCAGGGAAGGGGTCTGAAGCACAACCCTTGTTACAAAATGTTCATTCCCACACGAGAGGACTCCAAATCAGCAAGTCTTACATAGTGTAGCTTTAACAGCCCCATATGAATTTATCATTTTTATCATCTCTGTGGTAAGACGACAGTACCTTCTTAGAAGAGGTGTAGTGGTTAATACCTCTGCCTTCTACGCAGTAGACTGGGGTTCAATCCCCAACTGGGCAAACACCCTACACTATACCAATAAGGGTCCTTGGGCAAGACTCCTAACATCACCTTGGCCTACCTGTGTAAAATGATCAAATTGTAAGTCGCTCTGGATAAGAGTGTCAGCCAAATGCCATAAATGTAAATGAAAGCAAACACATTGGGCCTCATTCACCAGACATTCTTAAGAAGAAATTTGTTCCTAAACCCACTTACGCAGTATTCATGAAGATCCTGACATTTACCAGTGTTTTCTTATTTGGGATTTGTTCTTAGGCAAAAACAGAATCTGCCCACACTTGAGCATGAAGGTCATCATCATAATGATTCAAAATTCCTTTATACGACAGCAACAATATAAGAAACAGAAAGAAAAATATCTTAATGTTTTCTGAAAGGTGATTTTTATAACTAACTTCTCTGTCGCAAGATAAGGGGCATGATGTCTTTGACCTCAGAGATTCAGTGAGGAAACATCTTGTCCATTTGGCCAAACCATCTGCTTGGCCTCCACCTCAATTAACAGTTATTTCCAGCCATCTCCCTCTGAAACCCTGCTTGTTGAAGTCATCTGTCGAAGCAGCGCCCCGAAAGCATTACAATACACAGAAGCAGTTTAGTCAAATTATCAGAAGCTGTGCTTCTTAGATTTGATATACTGTTCAGGACAAAGCACTTATTTGGTATAGAACCCTTGTATTATATGGAGGTTATTTAAATCCTCTATTAAACGGTTCTCTAAGGAACCAAAAACGGTTCTTCTACAATAGTGCTCATACACGGCATGTCAAATGTTTCAGTTTCAGTTTGCTTTGAAATGCAGCAATCTAGTCTGAAAAAGGGTTGGTGCAATAGAAAAAAAACAGTTCAGGCTCTGTAAAGAACCTTTCGATGCAAGGTTCTTAAAAAACCCATTTTTGTAAAGCAGTGTAAAGAGCTTTTTAAAGTTTAAAGACATATGTAAGGTTCTATACAAAATAAAGGATTTTCCTAGAACCATATGTCCACACAATCTTTCTGGGGGCTTTTATTTTTAATATTTAGCGTATGTCATGTGCAGTGAGCATCTCTTATTATTGACATAATGAACCAGATAACATAATGAACCTTATCATCTATATTTGTTTATACTGAGTGAACACACTTCATGCTCACTACAACAAGCCTTTGTTAGGTGTTTTAAGTCAGTGGCTAATATTAAGATGATGCACCACATCATCTGATGCTGTCGTTATTAATCATGTAAGTGTTTGTAGTGTTTGTTGGCGGCGATGTGTTCAGAGAGAAACAAACAGGGCCCGTCACTGTCACTGCCACAAGCTGTTCCCTCATCTGCTCCAACAGCAGTTTACTCACTACAGAGAGCCAGGCTAATATGTGTGTGTGTGTGTGTGTCCCTCATGTACACAGACATACACACGCATTTTTCACGAGGAAGTGCTTCAAAACACACACACACACACACACAACAAGACATCTCTATGTTAACACTGAGATATTACTGTACAACACAGGAACACATGCAACACAGAATAAACTTGAACTTCAGAGATGGAAACATGCAGCAGAAAAGAATAACACAAAAACAAACAAACAAAAAACAGTAACACACACATGCAGCTGAAAACAATACAAACAAGCAGCTGAAAATAACAAATTGCAGCAGAGAACACTGCAAAAGTACAGTAAATAAAACTAAGCCAAAAGATGCAGCAGAAAATAATGCAAACATGCAGATGAAAATAATAGCATACCAAATAGGAAAAAAAACTTTCAAACATGCAGCAGAAAACAATAATGCATACAAGCAGGAGAATATCAAATAAATTGCAGCAGAAAACAGCACAAAGTGCAGCAGAAAGCAGTAAAGCAACACATGCAGCACAACACATGCAGGAGAAAATAATAATGCAAACATGCAGCATGAAACAAAAGTACACAAACATGCAGCAGAAACAAAAGTACACAAACATGCAGGAGAAACAATAACGTAAAGATGCAATAAGAAACAAAAATGATGCAGCACAAAATAATAGCATATAAACATGCAGAAGAAAAGAAACATGCAGAATAAATGATAAACATGCAACAGTAAACAACACAAGAATGCAGTAGAAAACAATAACACAAACATACAGCATAAAATATGTCACAAACATGTAGCAGAAGGAATAACACATACAACAGAAAAAGTAAAGCAAACACACAGCAGAAAAACATGACACAGATATTGAGAAAAACACACATGCAGAATTAAACAAAAAAAACACACAAACAAGCAGCAGACTAAATGACAAACGTGCAGCAGGAAACAATACCACAATGACCTGTGCATCTTGGTTCTATTCAGCATTTGGATGTGTCATGTTGGCTGTTTATTTACGTTCGCTTTTGCTTGTAATGTCCCTGGCGTGACTTTGGGGCTTCATTGATCTCACTGTCATCATGTCATCTGTGTATTGAACTAGACACACTGCTTTTCAGCAGCAGCCACAGTTGCAGCGCTGTGTCACTGAGGCATGTATGTGAGTGAGTGAGTGCAGGCATGGTTGACCTTTTTTCAGTCAATCTCCACATCTGTTCCTTGATGTTTTTTTTTTGTGTGTATCCGTGTGTGTGTGTGTGTGTGTGTGTTTGTGTGTGTGTATCACTCCAGTGTGTATAAATTGGCAGGCGGTAATTAAATGCAGAGCTCTCCACTATCTCCTCCTCCACACAGCCCCGCGCCAGTGACGCACAAGCCAGCAGCAGGAGCATGAGTCATACAGCCCCCGGGGATCCGCACCCCTCCCTCTCTGTCTCTCTCCTTCCCTATCTCTACCTCTTTCCCTCCGTCATTCACTCTTTCTGCTCCAGCTTTCCGTCTCTCCGTGCTCTTTTTGCTTACTTTAACAGCTCATAGCTCCCTTAAAAGTCTCCTTTTATCTTGCTGCCCCCTCACCTGCTTTCGTGTTTCTCATTTTACATCGCTCTCACAACTGTCCATCTCTTTCACCAAGCTCTCTCTCTTTCCTTGTACCTGTAAAACACAAACAAGTTGTTTTATATATGTCAGGACATATAAATATATATATAAAATATATGTCTTATATATATATATATAATATAATGTACTTATATGTAAGAATAACGTGTCCTTTACCTAGTGTGTGTATATCTATCTATCTATCTATCTATCTATCTATCTATCTATCTATCTATCTATCTATCTCATCTCATATATATATATATATATATATATATAAATAACTTATTTTATATGTAATGACAACATGCTAATATATGTAATAAGAATTTTACTCAACCAAAAAGCAATGTTTTAGCCTTTCAGTTCAAAAAACAAATATTGTATGTATCTTTTGTACATAGAATTTTACATTGTCATGGCCATTTTGATGCAAGATAAGACCTGTTTTTTCTGGTTTTATATAGGGCAGATGGCATTTTTGTCCTAAAATGTATGAAAACAAACACAAACACGCTACCACACACAGTATGTGCTGCCTATCCCGTGTGAGCTGACTGGCTGGCCCTGGTGCAGCAGCCTGTGAGCCGCATTCTGCTGACGAGTCGTGCTATTGACTGTGCTTCTCCTGCTGAGCAAAAGCAGCCTTTTCAAATTGAATAACCAAAGGGGGGCAAAGCTTATTTAGCAGCGCTACATAAACCTGTCCACACATTTCACACCAGGCCAAACACTCAGAGAGCGAGAGTGAAACAACCCGCTTCATTACACGTTTACAGGAATGTGGATACACGAGACAGAGAGAAAACAGAGAGAGAGAGAAATAGAGAGAGAGAGAGTAAGAGAGAGTGAGATAGAAAGAGAGAGACAGAGAGAGTGAGAGAGACAGAGAGAGAGAGAGAGAGTATCTTTTGCAATGCAGAGGAAACTGTATCAACAGATGAATCTGTCATGACACACACCAGCTGGGGCTCAGAGTGTATCTGGATGGCAGTAGACACACACACACACAGCATTGGAAAGGTGCACACCCAAAAGTGTGTATGTGTGTGTGTGTGTGTGTGTGTGTCAAACAAATGTGCCTGCTCAGTGGCAGTATGAATTATAGGTGCTGTAATGATTTAGGACTTGATCAGCTCTATGTTGTATCTGAGGTGTGAAAGAGACTCACATAGGTACGTATATGTGTGTGTGTGTGTAGCAGTGAACTGACACTGAAAAAGTGTAGAGCTCAGAAAGCACAGCAGCCATCGCTTTCTTTCCCCACCCACGCATGTGCAGTGAGGGGTGAAAGTGCGTGGGAGAGAGTCCAGTACCAAGCAAGGTGGTAAATTGTCAGGTTCAGTAATATCAGCTCTATAGCCCTGTCTCTCTGAATGCAACATGGGGAAGGGCAGAGGGGCAGAGAGAGAGAGAGAGAGAGAGAGAGAGAGAGAGAGAGAGAGACTCAAAATGGCCATTAAGTATAAGTTATTCATTTTTTTGTATTAAAAAAAGTGGGAAACATATTTTACAGACAACTACACAGAAGGCTTGACAGTTAAATATAATATAAAACTTATATATATATATATATATATATATATATATATATATATATATATATATATATATATATATATATATAATATTAATATAATATTATATTATATATTATACTCTGTATTTAGAATGTGTTTACTTTTCTTTTGCATGCATTCTTTTTGGGAGACTCAGACTGCAGAGATATTTTCCACACTTGTCAATTTCAGTCTTAGAAGATGCATTTTCCGCTTCTCAGGATCCAAATAATCCCAAACACATTCAGTGATGTTGGGGTCTAGAATCTGGTGAGGTCAGTCCATTGTTCTGAGAACACCAGCAGGTTCTTTATTTGGTTTGCAAATGTTCATCTTGTTTGTTTGTTTCCTTTTCTCAGTAAAGGCTTCTTTACAGCTATACATCTTTTCAGACTCATAGTGTTGAGTTGTCTTCTCACAGTGGAAGGATGGACAGACACACCTTTATTTTTTCAGATCTGAAGTAAGAGTGGAGTTTGATATGAAATCTTTAAGTGCTGTTTATCTGATAGGGACCGTTTTGGTGGTCTACACAGATGTTAGGAGTCCCATTTTTTCTGTATCTTTCTATTTTCTTAGTTGGTCTCTGACTTTCTGAAGTGCTGTACACTGACATGTTATGTGTGCAGATGTGCACGTGCACAATTGTGCATGGATTAACTTGTGCCTGTGGTATTTATCTCTTTCTCTGAATTACACTTCACTTTTCATTCATCACTCCCACTCCTCCCCCCACACTGATTCTGTCACACACCACAGATCTCCCGTCTCCAGCACTGCCATCACTCCTTCCTTCCTTCCTTCCAGACAACTTTCAATTTCCACCCGTTCCATTCCTCTGCTTATTTACATTCACAATACATCACATTTTCAATCAACTAAAAAACAAGTGCCTCAGACTTGGGTAAAAGTCACCGATCCTATAAGGATAAAGCTTGGGATAAATGTCAGGAGAGTTCTCTCTCTCTTTCACTCTCTTTTGCTCTCTTTCTCTCTCTCGCCCTCCACAACTTGCCAAATGGAGAACAGAGAAGCTGATATCGGAGTCTTTTTACCCTGCATGGAGATTAAATCCATTTCTGATTCGGTTTGTAGTTGATTGAAAACACAATTAAAAAGTGCTGTGAAGCTAATAATCAAAGATAGAATCAGAAAACAGACATGGAGGAAAAAAAGGCAGATAAGCATCAAAATGACAGTCAAAGTAAAAGACAGGGAAAGAATGCGGGAGAAGTAAGAAGCGAGAAGGGCAGGTGAGAAGGAGGGAATGAGAACATGAAAGATAAACCTTCATCACTCTTTCGGCAGACAGAACATGCCCTGAAAATGAGAAGTGTCACTTATCAGGTATTAGATATCATTTGACTTTTCCCTTTGGCAAAGCAAGCCAGCAAAGGAGAGAAAAAATCTTCAAACATGCACATACACACAAAAAAAGAATGAAAGGAAAATTAGAAGCTAGAAACTTAACTTGTTTTGTCATGCATACCCAGTCATCTTTCAGGGTAACCTTGCCAATATGACCATTTATATGTATGTTGATGCACTACTGGATTACAAGTAATACAATTACATGAAGAGGAGAAACAATTTACCCACACTAAATCTATTTGGTGTCTTAGTTTAAAACAGTAAGTCTGCTGCATTCAATTTTTGAGTTGAACCTAAAATAATACTAGAGAATGTAAGAGATTTTTTTGGTGAACTTCAGTTAACACAATCTTAAGGCATACTTTGTTTTTTGTTTTGTTTTGTTTTTTTTGCCAGTGTATGCTGCACCTACAGTGGCATTCTGTCATAGCAATTGTTCCTATTTTGGGCAAGCCTTACAGAAGACTAGGAAAAATCCCATTCAGCAGAACAGGAAATTGTAGCATAATTTACAGTGTGCTATAAATTTCAATTATTTTTTCTGTATGTGTGTGAAAGGTCTGTTAGGACTCGATGAAGTTCGTCACGCCTACTGCTGACGTCGCTCCTTATTTCTGTTACTTGCTCCGTAGTATCCATGGACTGTGAAAAGCAAAACAACTCCCACAAGTCTCTGGGGAAACTTGTCTCCACCCTCCTCTCTTTCAGCCAATGGGTTCTCTTTTCTATGCTCCACATCCCCTGAGTTCTACTGTCTCACCTGTTCGTTATAACATGTAATCAGTTAGGTAGTATATAAGCCCAGGCTTTAGGTTTTTGTCACATAACTGAGCTAAAATTAGCGCTGTGGGAAAATACCTGTCATTTCAACAACTCTGTCCAGCTTAGTAGTCATTTTAGTTTGAAATTAGGATTTCAACCTGGACAGCCAATTATGCAGTGAATCTACACTTCAGTCTAAATTCAGTGGGATTTCTGAAAACACTCTCTAATGCTTGTTCCAATCATATTTATACATTTATAATCATTTAACAAATATGCTATTTCTTTGCAGCTCAGTGTGGAGTTAAATCCCATGGAACATTCTCAAACTGAAGAGGAGCTTCAGCAGCCTGTAAAACTCAGACTATTAGATGATTGCTCTTGACTCGTGATTCCAGTGACGTGAGTAATGCATCAGTCTTATTGCAGAGAGGTCAAAGCCAAATGCCAGGCTAACTATGCTCACGAAAAAGGCAAAAACGCCTGCCATTCAGAGCCACTAAACAGAGCTACTAAAAAGGTTTCTTGGAACAATGCCCAATGCCATAGAACAACCACTTTTGGTTCTCTGAAGAACGTTTCAGTCATGATTCTTTGAAGAACCATTTTTTTTAATGAAGTGTGTGACTATGGAGAACATTTTTTACAGTATAAAGAACCTCCACATAATATGAAGGTTCTATGCTGATATTATATATTAAAGGTATATTGCTGCTGTCAGAACAAAACCTTGTATCTTCATTTTTGTCATTTTTCAGTTTTTGACATAATTTGAAAATAGCCATAGGCCTATGTATTGTGTGTAAACTCCATGATGATTGGACCAAAAGAAAAGGCCTAAAATTACTTGGAAAAAGGTCTGGTTCCATTGACTTACATTAAAAGTAGAGTATGTTTTTACCTTCTGCTGTAAAGTTGCAGTTTTGGAGATACAAGGTTTTGATCCAACAACAGCAATATATATGTTTCTACTAGAGAGGTAGATTCAAACAAAGAACCATTTATTTTTAAGAGTGCAAATGAAAATTGAAGGAATAATGAGAGCAAGCTGGGCATTCCTGTCTCACTAATGAGAAGCAGCATCGTGCCAAGATCTATAAAGCTCTTTGAAAACTCCTCATCAGTCTCACTGAATAAGATAAAAAAATTCACTCCAAAGAAATTCCAAATCAAACAATCCATACCTTGATTGATTATTTAAAAATAGGGAACGTTCCAGATCATGGGCAAACTACCAAGAACAGAATGCAGCATCAGATTCTGCTTGCTAAACTGTGATGAAACATGTCTCCCTGAATCTAAGGGGGGATCAAATGATGCACAATGATTTCCAATTATCTACAATCACATACACTAGAATCAGCAGTCATAAAGAGTTTGCACACATTTGTACAATCCACAAGGGAGGTCAGGAAACACAAACTGATTTGAGAGAGAATGTGATCAGAAACAGCACATAATGGAGAATACTATACGATTCATATAGCATGCTCTTAGTGTAAGAGGCAAAAAGTAGACTGGTTTAGCTACAATTCCTGAAGTCATGTTTGAGGCAAACCCTAAAAAAGTTATGAATGATAAGTCATGAATGATGTAATGAACGACGAGGAGAACATTATGGATGGAGGGAGCTTGCTACTGAATTAAATATGTGAAATAATCTGATAAAATGTAAGGGTGAACAATCATACAACACATTTTAAACTCACCAATTAAAAGCCATAACAAAATGATTCAGTTAAAACTGATGGATTTGTGGAACTACCATATGTACAGATTAAAACTCTGGTTCTGTTCAATGTCAGAGTCTGAATCAAAGCTAGCACATCACAACAGCCCTCACAAGCAAGTATGTGAACATCACACATACAGTATTCAGCACAAGTCAGGGACCACCCTTCATTTATTTAATTTCCAGTCATGCTACGCTGTGGGTACACAAGAATGTGGAGCTGTCAAAAAAGCTGATACTGAGAAAATGAAACCGACGAAAACGAACATTTGGCAAATCTTTGACCTCTAACTTTGGAGGTGTGGAAAAATAACCCTCTTTAAAAATTTGAAAACAACTATCTCAAAAAGAAATAAAGCTGTAATAGGAACAAAGGCTGACACTCTAAATGCTGAAATATTAGATAAGTTGAGGCTTCTGTGATTGTGTTTTTAAATGATGATGAAAAATGAACAACTTTATAGACCTGTTTTGATGGGAATCACCTCTTTATAGATCACAACGCTACCCATAAACTGAGTGTATTTGTTCACTGAACAATGTGTTGCAGAATGAACTGATGGAAACCATACCCCATTATATTCTCAGACACCGCATCCCAATCCAAATGAAGAGCGATTCAGGGAATGAGCGCCCACTGAGACTACAGCAAATAACGACGATATATGACGCCACTTCTTATTGATAAACTGTGTTGTTGGTTATGCTGCTCAGTTGAGCCTTTGAGACATGCATAGGTATTCTGTTGATGTAAGAGATGAACAGATCATTGCAAGAAATGCTCACGGGAGGACACCTTTGACAGAAACACCAACTGCCAGGTGCTAAAGCCAAAGGAGGAAATACGCTGATGATTTTTTTCTACTAATAAGTGCAACATATTTATTTCTGAAGGCTTTCGTTAGATTAAGTAGCTGTAATCTACTAAGAAAACGCAAATAAGGTTCAGATGTTGACAAAATTTCTCAGGGAGAGTATTTACTCTCATCGGTTGCAGAGAAATAAGAGTGATAACAGAAAATTATACCAAACACTGGAACAATATACTGTGATGCTGAGTGCATTAAGTGCATGATTATGGAAATGGGTAGAACAAAAGGGAACTGGGCTAATCAGTGAAAAACTACATTCATTTGCTGTACAGTCTAATTAAGATAAATTTCACTTCCCCTGGACACCTGTGGCATCCTGCCCAGTCCTGATGAAATGCTATATGAGCCCAGCCAAATACTGAATCATTCATTTATGTGTAATGAATAAAGGTCAAATCCACACTGCAAAAGAGCTGAAGAGTCTGGGGATGCCCATTTTTCTTATTCCATCAAATGACAGCAAATTTCAAATCTTACAGTTCAATCAAGCCTGAGAGTTTCATAAATTACAAAGTAAAGGGAAGTTTCTACCAATGGATTGCTTGCTGGGGTTCCTGCTATGGGGTATTGATTTAACACCCTTTTCCTGCACAACTTATTACTGCATTTACATGCAATAGTATTTTATATATATATTATGTATATTATAATGGTTTTGCCTCCTGAAAACCCATGAACTCTCAAACAGCATCAATCAGGGAGTCCTACACAATGTGGCCTTTTATGTGGTTTCAAACGCAGTTTACATGATAGAAGACAGAACCAAAAGAAGCAGGAGTTAGATGAATACCTGTGGCATCAGAAATCAGTGCTGCGATCTTTCACCAAAGCCTGTCCATAGACATATGCTTTGGAAGTCCCAGAAAAAATGGGTGGAGTAGCAAATATTTAATGGAAGAATCAGTAGATGCTCTCAAATGGGCGCTACAGACCAAATTCCACAAGCATGTATAAAGCACTAGACCTTTCTTAAAGGAATAGTCTAGTGAAAAACTGATTTTCCACCTATGCCAAATGTAGACCCTCAGCTGACACATATTTGGTGTCCAAAGTTTGCGTCTTTAGCTTAGAACTGTAGCTGCAAGGCTAATGGCACAAACACACACTGGAAATAGTCAACAACTGTTTTCACAAGTAAATCCCAAAGTCTTTATACTTGATTCAAATTACATCAACACTCCTCCTTTTAGCAGTTTTTGACGTGTTTGTGGAAGCGGTTGAGGTGATTATTGACCACCAGTGTTTGTCAGCATTGTTACTCTTGTAGCTGAGTTGTACTATTTTATATTTTTACACAGTTTTAGCCTTACCAAATAAACAATCAATCAGCCAAGACATGTTTGGGGTTAGTACGGCATTGGAGCTAGAAAGCTAAAAAAGCAAACAAGTAGTGGATGTCTGTCACACAGAATAGCCTATTATACAAGCCATGTAGCTTCAGTGCAAAACTAAAGTAGCAAATTTCTGAAATCAAAGGTTCCAGCTGATCAACTCTGTTAAGGCTTAGAGGAAAACTGTTTGCACTAGATTTTTAGTGGACTAATCTGTTAAGTTCTGTCTTGTTCACTGCCCCTTTCCTATGGAAATGTATTTGCATATAATTTCTAAATGGATTAATGAATGGCAGGCACAAGGGTCTAACTAGGTGGTCAAGAGAGAAAAGGTGCAGCTGCTGCAGGAGGGCATTGTGTGTGGACACAAAGGGGCTTGTACAATACTCCATCAGTGGATTTGTGAATGTAATGTAATGAGTGTAGCTCACTGCAGCTAATATTTCAGTGGATGATCCATATATGTAATGGAAAAGTAAATGAGCATTACCTCCCTCATTACCTCGTGCATTTTAAAGAGCTTTTAGCAAGAAGGCCTACTGCAGCTGATGTGCCGCAGCAATCTAAGCAGCTAAGCGGTGCTGTACGTTTGCACAACACTTCAGTGGACCCTAATTAGAACAAGGCTGTTAGTGAGCTGGGGGGATACTCTACTGATAGTATACTTTTAAAATTAAAGGTTTCAATATATTCCACACTGTGATACGTGTAATTGGTATAGAACATTTACAGGTTTTATACAGTAGAGAACCAACATCGAATGTTTCTTTAATGTAACGATTCACAAAATTTAAAAATTCAAAAGAAGTTCAGTACAGTACAGTGTTGTATTGATTTGGTACATTTTTACACACACACACACACACACACACACACACACACACACACACACACACACACACATACACACTTTTATTTTGATTTTAACTTACATTAAATAAATGGAGGAAATAAATATACAATGACACAACGAAAGCAAATGACCACCCAAATAAGTCAAGCCAATAAGCCATACTCTTAGCAAAAAGGGTTCTACAAAGAGGGGTTCTTCAACTCAAATGATTCTTTGTATGGTCAAATTGTTCTTCTTAGTTCCACTAATATGTATATAACTGATCTATCAGTTTAGAGAAGAACCATATGGCTATGCAAATAACTATTTATGCATTCAAATGGTTCTTTGAGAGTTCATTGTTCTTTACAGAACCACTGCCTTTACGAAAGAAGCATTTCTATGAGTGCAGGTGCCATGAAACCCTTATGCAAGTCACTCAAGTCACTTTTTCTGTTTCTCATGAAAAAAGCCCTTGTGTCAGAGCCTCGCCTGGCGAGGAGCATGACTCACACTAGTAAATTGACCACTCATGCAACTGCAATCGGCTTTAGATTATTACTCTGTCTACAGTATGACAAGGATTATGGTTATCTGCAGGCCTCTGATAGCACGAAAAATCAATACTGACCCACCATCGCAGATGCAACTAAAGCAGTTACTAACGAGAGAGAAAGACCATCTAGCTGTCGCTGTTTGGTGAAAACACTGATGGCGGGGGCGAAACGAAACGAGTGTGGGAATGAAACTCCCCACTATCATCAACAGCACTGCGTTCAAACCCGTCAACACTGGACGAGGCAGAGTCAAAGGCATTAATAATGAAGCACAGGGGGAAGAATTACTATTGCCATGGTAATAGTAGATAGCAGGGCCTGTATTCAAATGGAAAATTCACTTTTGCTGGAGGTTTTTTTCTTAGATAAAAATAAGAAGGCAATTGTTTCTCTTCCACAAAACTTCTCTTATCTCTCTCTCTCTCTCTCTCTCTCTCTCTCGCTCTCTCTCTCTCTCTCTCTCTCTCTCTCTGGCGCACACACATATACTCCCACGCCTTAACTAAGGAAAAGCCCTGGTAAAGCTCATCGTGTGTGCACACCCCCACACCGACTGTGCGTGGGGGATTTTTTCATGCGCGTGCGTGGGCTGGAGGCTTCCCGCCTGATTTCCAAACGCCGTCTGCCTCCATTACAAATGGGCTCATTTAAAAGCGCCCCCTCCGAAAGGTTCGGCGGGCTGAAATGATGGCTGCTGCAGCGAGGGAGATTGATCTGGGGGGAAGACTGAACCGCGGTGCACGCCGCCTCATTAACTCCGAGTCAGAGGCGAGCGCGCGGGCGATCCGTCTCCAGCGTGAACGCGCGCGGCAGGGCGGAAATGAGGAGGAGGAGGCAAGTGGCCTTTAAGGTCCCGCAGGCCACAGCGAGCAACAGCGCTTTGTCAACAGAGGGCTGTTCACTCTCTGATGCAGAAAGACTCGCCAGACCTCTAACGCGACTCAGATCGACTCCTTGTTCCGTAGGTCGTTAACCAGCCCTGGATTCAGACGTGTGGGGGATGGGTGGGGTGGTCTCAACAGAGAAGTGTGTGTTGTAAGTGCTGTTCAGAGTTCAGACTGCGGTCCCGAAGTGAAATAAACAAACAACAAACAAAAATGTTTCAATCGAAAATTAAAGGTTTTTTTCCTTTCTTTTTTCATTTTAAATGTTTTTTTTTTCATAACAAATTTATGATTCGATTAATACTAGAATTACCGTCCTGCATTTTCATGCCACTACAGAACGAAAGTGTTTTGGACCACAGGTGGAGCCTTGTTTGAGTCACACCCCCCCCCCACATGTTAGAGCAGGAAGTGAGGCTGCATCCCTGACCCTCATGGCCACATGGTGAACAGTTAGATCCCATTGTTTTCAATTCATTAAATGTGTCCCAAAGTCTGCAAATCAGTGTCTAAGATTCGGAAGCATCACTACCAAAACACATTTTTTATTGTTAATAAAAAGAATCTGACTTTGTATGTATGACTGTACTGTGTGTGCACAGCTGACCAGCTTGTTTGCTGGTCATGTACTCAAAATTATCCTCAAAATTAGCTAAAACTCATTTTTAAGGTGGCACGGTAGCATGATGGATAGCTCTGTCGCTTCACAGCGAGGCGGGCCTGGGTTCGATTCCCAGGCTGGGCGACTGGGGTCCCCTCTGTGTAGAGTTTGTATTTTCTCCCTGTGTCTGTGTGGGTTTTCCCACAGTCCAAGCACATGCAGTCAGGCCAACTGGACATGCCCCTAGGTGTGAGTGATTGTGTCTGTCTGTCTGCCCTGCGATGGACTGGCGACCTGTCCAGGGTGTATCCTGCCTTCTGCCCAATGACTGCTGGGATAGGCTCCAGCACGACCCTGAGGGAGAAGTGGCTTTGTGTGTGTGTGTGTCATTTTCAAAACTTTTTTTTTTACAAGTTTTGTTATAAGAGATGTTATTATTTTATTGGTAAAAAAAAAGCTTATAAAAAAAAAGCTTATTCTAATGCTTAAGAGAAAACAAGGGGCCCAACTCTCCCTTGGGACTTATAGCTGCAAACCTGGGCCCCCCTTCATACCATTCTATGAATGTGAGTCCCTCTCTTGCGGGGAAGGGTGACGTGAGGCTCTCAATAGAACACACAGAAAATCTGACTTTATGTATGGAATGACAGATAAAAATATAAAGAAAAACATGAATATTACAATATAACAATATAACAAATACAAGATAAGTGTAAATATACCTCACTGACATCCTGTCTTTCTAATAGGGACCGAATCTATATATGGCTTAGGTTTCCTACAAGATAGTCTCGCAAGCCAGACAGCTTGGTGTCAGAAAGTCTGGTGCATTTCATCTGTTAATGTGATTAAGATTGGCCTACTGTTTAGCCGTTTAGACTGATAACCAATTACGACCACTGTTTTAATGTGCGGCAGGTGATTTTTAAAATGGGTCTACAAGAAACACCTGTGGGAAACATATTGACATGTGTTGTGCGAATGTCTCAATTAAAAGTTACTAAATGCTCATAGAAATCATAGAAAACTCTTGAATAACTTTTAAAGATTTGAAAAGTATTTCCTGTGACTGTCTCTTGCTCTGAAAGGCTCAGTCATGCCATACTTTGGGCAACTGCTAGCAAAAGTTTCCCATCAGACAGATAAAACCAAATGCATGGAGGTTTGTACACAGTGACATGTGGTTAGCCAATCAGGGAAGACAAAATCCCAACAGTTGTGCCCATCTTAAGCATACACTTGATGTCAGACACTGTGGGTCGAGCCTCTGAGGCTACAACTAATTAGTAGGGCAAATAGTGACATCCCACAATGCACTTTAAAATGTAGGCGATGAATATGCTATAGATAATCAAGCATATCCCTGCATGCCTTGCAAATCCAATGAACCAACAACAGAAATTAAAGATGGCAGTTGAGTTACCAGATTTTTGCTTATCTGGTATAGCAGTGCTTCTCTTTGACCTTCAGAACAGCATGAATTCATCAGGGGTATGGATTCTACAAAGATAAACTGAAGCTCATCAGAAGGTTGTCTTGCTGCAAGACAACAAACCTAAACACACCAGTTTACTAAACAATGGTCAAAGCATAAGAAATCTTACATTTTCAGAAAGTCCAGACCTTAAATCATTAGAAATGTTTTGACAGGACCTGAGGAGGTGAGTTCATGAAGGAAAGCCCACCAACATCATTAAGTCAAAGAGCTTCTGTAAGAAGGAATGAGCTAAAATTATTTCAAGTCAATGGGGGACTGATCCACAGTTACCAGGAATGTTTGGTTGAAGTCACTTAAGGGCACAAACTACTGATAGCTGAGATTCACATACATTTTCTAAAAAATACATTTAATATTGGATAATTTGTTCAATAAATGTAGTAAGAACTATGCCAATTATTTTATTAGTTCTTTTATTTTTATTACGTAGATGAAGCTGTGATCACATTTTGGTCCAAATTATGCAAAAATGTGGCCAACTCTAAAGGTTTCACAATATTTCTAGCACCACTGTAAGCAATCAAACTACTGTTCTTAATGTTGAAATGAATATGTGGTCAGCTTTTTATTAGCTGTTAGGTCATTTTCTAAAAGTGTTTAGTCTTCTAACAAGTCACTAAATCTAGTTCCCTTTAAGACCTGATCTGGTCACTAATTTCAGCTCAGTAGCCTGTAATTCACTACGTACAGTAGAAGGACTTGATTTGAAATGCACCACATGTAATGACAATAAACACCGGCCTCTGTGTGAAGTTAACGTAGGCTGACAGCTGGGTAAAGTGACCTGAAATCTTTCCTGACAACCAAGCAAAAAATGTTGTCCACTCATTCTCTGCGTGACCTAATCCAATTCATCCATCTTAAGCTATACAGTATGTGTACACCCGACTCCATCTACATTCTGAAAGCTTTGTTTGTTTAACATGTCTTCCAACATCATGCACGCTACAAGGACACTGAAGTTAATCTAAAAATTGGCTACAGTATAGATCTTTACTCTGTCTTTACTGCCACATGCAGGATTTGCTCAAATTCAAGTGAAACATGTTTTTGTGAAAGTGTCAGAAGCACTCAAAAATCTTGGAACATGAGTAATTCCTTGGAATAAAGATTTGCTGTAGAGTAGGGCACATCTCTAATCTATCTCCTGCCTTGCTTGGCTAAAGTTACTGAATGAAATGCCAGCAAAGCAGGAATATGAAAAGACAGATGCAAGCTATTCACTTCGATGATATGACGAACATGGTTTTTTGGCTTAATGGAAGATGGGAAGATTTATATGCATGAAGAGGATATTGCAACGGAGCCAGCAACGAGAATGAACATGGGATTTTCCCTCAGCAGTTTTTTTTTTGTAACTGGGACAGAGTTTGGTGCTGAGCCAGGCAAGCCATTCATATATTTGTGATAGCCTTTTAGGGAGTTTCTTTGAGAAGCGTGTGTTGTGTTTTGAGTAGATTGCTTTCGCTGCTGCAAATTAACAGTAGATTTCTTTGACAGCATTACACCTCTGGTCACCAACAGGGAGTCAATAAACTTGACTTCATCTTGATGTTTGTGCCACACCAACAGCAACCTTTTGCAATCTTGAATTGCTTTTTGCAATATGTGAATAGGCAATGTTTGAAATATTGAACTAAATGTCATTATATGGGCCAGCCACTCTCACTCAGACATACACTCACGCCTCACATTTATCTTTATAACAATGCCTATAAGGCTAGAAAGAGAAAAGTGACAAGGATATTCTCACAAATCAGATCTGTTCATTTATTTTGACCACATCCTGAAGTTCAACCCTTACAATACCAGCCAAATGTCTGAGACCCTAATTTATTTAATTTCAAGTAAAAATGACCATTTAAAATAAATATTTCCAAGGAGATTAAAGATAATTAAGTTAATCCACATAATAAAGGGGAAAATAGACAAAATATGTGAAATATACAAATTTCCAAAAGAAATTAATATGTAGAGAAGGTATAGGTGTAGAGAAAATAGGACTCTTAACACCAGTGTAAGACCTGGTGGACCACCAAAACCATCAGATAAACAGTGCAGATGTATGAGTAAATCTCCACTCTTGCTTTATATCTGAGAAGATTCACAGGTGTTTCTAAACATTCTTCCAACTGATGTCACATCCAGCCGCATTAAGGCTTTGTTCTGCCATATTGACAGGGTGCTTTCTTTCTTAACATGCTGCAAATACAAACACATAGTGTGTAAGTTTGAGGAGACTGATGCTTTTTGGTGTTTTTTCTGACTGATCATATTAAAAAGTGAATCAAATGAGAAGGAAGTATATTTTAACCAATTCCAGAGGAATGCCTAACAATGGTTATGGAAAAAAATAGTCTTACTGACATTGTGGATCCACGCAAACTCTCCAACAAAGAGTGGAGTAATGATCTGGATAAGCCACCTCTTTCATTCAAAGTCTTTTGTCATAGCTAATGTGAGGTTTAAGTGCCATTAAGTGCCAATTCATTTATAATTGAGAATTTGAGAGAACAGTGGGAATAATCACTTAAAGACTATGTACAGTGTACAAATGGATATTTCACTCAGCCACTGGTGAGTTTAATCCAGTTACTGACATATTTCACTCAGTTATTGGCATATTTTCTCAGCCACTGGCAAATTTCACTCAGTTATTGTTGTTGTTTTACTTAGTCACTAGCATATTTCACTCAGTCATTGCCATATTTCACTCAGTAATTGGCATATTCCACAGTAGGTAGCCTTTTAGCCCACACTGCTAACATAATTAGCATACATATAACAATATTACTGTAGTGTATAATATTAAACCCCACAAAAATGTGTATTAGATCATTCAGCTTTGCACCAAAAGGGCAGTCAGTCAAATGCCTTTAAAATAAACATAAATGATAATCAAATGTTACTGTTACTTTAGCTAACATTACTGGCCCAGTTACATGATACATTACTTCACCTCATACCTTTTAGCTATAAAGTGAGTTATGGTTTTGTTTGCTGACACCAAATGAGATAAATTCACTCAACATAAGTTTTATTCCACTGCATCTACACACCTGGAGGATAAAATGGGCTTGATGCTTATCAGCACTCTCACTGTGATGCCTTCTATATGTTCTTTGTTATCTGCTTTCCTTGATTTTGCTCTGAAAGCCATGTAGATCCACATGGTTATATGTTTAGTGAGTCTGGTATACAGATCAGCCAGAATCATGGAAAGCAGGTAGAAAAAAAGGTTCACTCAACTATCCCGAACTAGCCGACTGACTAGTCCTGCCACAAAGGCGGATCACCCATAAGACACTGCATCATGACATCTCACTCCCAAGTCCAAGTTTAGTTATTGAGTCATCTGTGTAATTTTATGTTAAATGATGCTAAAAAAATTGCTGATGCTAAAAAATTGCTGATGCTAAAAAATTGAATATCCCAACCTTAATGGACATTTTGACTTTAAATTTAAATAAATGAAAGGTCTCTGACTTTCATGCAGTACTACTTTAGTGTTTATGTTTCTATCCAGCAAACGTACGTGATTGTGTGTTGAGCGAGTGCAAATGCAGAGTGAGGAAAGGTGAATCACTGAGTGGGAATGGGCGCTGAAAACAGCTTCTCCTCTTAGAGCTCAGTGGCAGTCGATGATGTTCAGTGCTCATAACACAATCTGCCCTTTGGTATCCTGTTAGGGTGCTGTCTTCTCTGCCACCTCTTCTCTCCCCCAGCAGAAACACACACACACACACACACACACACACACACACACACACACACACACACACACACACACACACACACACACACAGGGTCTGCAAATGAAAGAGGGGGGCAGAGGTTTTGCCTGTTATAACATGAGCACACCTTGCTCTGATGAAACATCTACACCACCTTCTCTCTTAGGAGTCCCTTTTGTAGATTTGTAGAGGCTACATACTAATAGGCATCCTTGAAAAACATATGTGGTGATGCACAAAAACGTTAGACTTCATCTCAGTTCCAGTCATTGAGTTTGATGCATTTTGGGCATAAAAGTGCTTGTAATTGTCACATGTAATATAATGAGCTAGGTGTTACTTCCTTTGACAACAAACGTATGTCATATACAGCCAGCAGTACTGCTGCAAGGGTGAAGCAATACAAATGCTGCAAACGCAAGTTAATACTGTTTCACAGAGGGGAGTTGAGTGATGAAGTATAAGATGCCCCTTATATATAAAAATAATAATCTATAGTAACACTACAGCATTCTTACAACAAATTGGGCTCATTACTGTCGTTTGCTACATTATGTTAAACAGGTATTATACATTACAATTAGACAGTACTGCAGGCAAAACCATTACAGATCATGACATATCATGTTATACATTATTAGGCTGTAAGGGTTTACCAGTGATCTCATGCTCAGTGAGGAAGAAAAGAGCATTGTCTGATGGTGCTAATCTTATTTATTCCTCCTCGTGTATCTTTCAGCTTTTAAACTGTGCATGTTAGATCTTCTGCATTGCCAGTGTACGTGGTCAACATCCATACATGGCTAGTCTACTGGGCAACAGTGGACTGCAGCAGCTCCTTATTGGGAATCTCTCTGTTTCTCTGTTCTCCGTAGTGCTGTCTGTAGCCCCCTCTTTCTCTCCCTCTCTCCAAGTGAAAAAAAACCCAGCCGGAGTACTATTTCATTCATCCCTCTGCCGTTCATTCATCTGGGCACTGCAGCGTAGCAAACGCTCGCGGGTTTCGATCGACGCGAACGTTCTTATCAATGGAAGTCGATGACGTCAATGGGCAGCGGTGACGCGCGGTCACGTGGCCACAGGAGGGCCCGCATATAAAGGCGAGGAGCTGACCAGGGTGCTGAAAATATCTCCCCGCAGCGCCGTCACGAAGACGTGCTCCAACGGCGTGAACGAGCGTCTAACTCACAGATATTACAGAAAAAAACATTCAGACACATTTATCTCACAAACAAAGGAAACTTGCACACCAGTGAAGAGAATAAGTGAGTCCGGCCGCAGAGTTGAACAGCAAAGAAGAGAAAAAAGTGCATCGGGACCGCGTCGCGCTTGGGATTCCGGTAAGCCCTCACTTTCACACAATAACACAGCAGCAAAGTGTCGAAAACTACTTTACAGATCTCTGTGGACAGTGTCAGCGATTAATAATGCACGGTAGTGTAACTTTATTAAGCTGATGAAGGTGTCAAAACAAGTTGAGTAACAGCCGCTGTGTTTACCAGCATCAACCACAGCATGTATTCAGCTTAAAGTAACCTGACTAAAGGCTCATCGCGTCCACCAAATAAAAGAAAAAGGAAAAACTGTTGAAGAGAAGCAGATTTAATGAGGAACATCACTGGGTGGAGTCGGAACTGATGCATCACCATCATCACCATCATCACCATCATCATCACCATTATCATCATCACCATCATCATCATCATCATCATGTTCGTTTGAGTGAAATGGAGCTCAGACGTGCCTGTAAATGACGGCAGTGCTTGTAATGGTTCCAGATCATGAAGGCACTTGTGGGAATGATGACGGTCGATAACTGTTTACAGTTTTCAGAAACAGTAATAGTGCCGCTCCCCCACCGCCTCTGTCGTCAGCTTTCCCATCACCATAGCATCATCAGCCCAAAATAATAACAGGGACTCCCTTTAGAGAGCACTGACAAAGACGGGCGGTGAGCGGGAAGTTTCAGGTGCCGTTTCGCTTCTTACTTGGCTTTGGTTCGGTGTGTTTCTTCTTACCAAAGTCTTTGTTTCCAACTCTATCTATGCGGAGCTGCATAAAAAGACACCGTGCTGTTGCGTTTGACGGCGCTTTTGCGCATTCCCAATGTGGGCTAGCTCGCTCTGGTGTCCAAACTTCTGCCGGTGCGCCGCGGCTTTCCCAGTTCTTTAAAAGAGCCCGGCTTAATGCAGAAGATTACGTGCAGACACGGCGTCTTAGAGGCGGATTACTAATGTGCTTTGGCGCTGTTACTTCCCAAGAGTGTCTTACTGGAAGTGATGGCTTAGAAAAGGACAAAAGAGGAGAGGCAGTCGCTCCTCGGTAGTGGGGATTTCCTCAGGTTCAAATACTTCACTTATCGAAAACGTCATTTTGCCTTATTCAGTGAGCCAGACAGTGAAATATAAAGCTATATATATCAGGACAGTCAGAGACTGCTACTTTTTTATCCATTGGTCGTCTTCAGATTAAGCGCACATCTGCAATATATTGATCACGCACACAAAATGCCTTTTATAGTGAAGTCCCAAATGCACTTGCGTGTTAATTCAACGCTGTAGGATTTCGACACTGGATTCTGCTTTGCGCAGTCAAGTTGAATGTATATGTAAAAATAGAAACGCGTTTCATGTTTCGTTGCATCGTCTCGAAGGACGATATTATGAAATATTCTATTGATTAAATACTTTATTTCTTTATTGAAGACATTATGGAAGGCTGAAGTCAAAGGTTTGGACGCACCTCCTTTTCCTGCTCCGCGTCTCCAGAGCGCTCGCACTTCGCCGTCTATTAGAAACCAAGACAAACAGCAGACATCAATTATGGCAGGACTAGAGCATGTGCTGCTCTACTGCTTCCTGATTAATGTCTTTCTGCGAGGTTTGCTGTTTCGTTTCCATTTGGATTTGGTGGTGACGCACCAAGTGATGATCAAGGTCCATCGTCTCTTCTATAAATAAGCTTAAGTAATAAATGATGCACACTCACAGTACATTTATTGTGAACATAAAGCCAGTTCATAAAAGCAAACAAAGTTTAGTGGCAAAGCAAATTTGTAGTGCTGAAACATCTGCTCTTTTTTATATCCTCATTGCTGGTCAATAAAACTAATTTTAATAAATACTGCTGATACATCATAAAAGCCTGGGTTCCAATCCCCTGCCGGGTGACCGGGGTCCTCTCTGTGTGGAGTTTGCATGTTCTCCCCGTGTCTGCGTGGGTTTCCTCCGGGTTCTCCGGTTTCCTCCCACAGTCCAAAGACATGCAGTCAGGCCAATTGGACATGCTAAATTGCCCCTAGGTGTGAGTGTGTGAGTGACTGTCTGTGTCTGTCTGTCTGCCCTGCGATGGGCTGGCGACCTGTCCAGGGTGTATCCTGCCTTCCACCCGATGACTGCTGGGATAGGCTCCAGCACCCCCCCCCCCCCCCACGACCCTGAGGAAGAAGTGGCTTAGAAAATGGATGGATGGATGGACATCATAAAAGCACTGTAACTGTTCTATGCACAGCATGCCTGTGCAGTCCGTTGTGTGCGCCATGTTATCAGAGAAAAGGCTCTTGAGCCTCTGAGCTTGTGAAACAGCACTGTTTCTGATCATGCTGCTTATGAGCATTTGTAACTTCATTTCTGGCAGCAATGTAAACTGTATACATATTTGTCTTCTTTGACCTTTTCTAAATCTTCATTTTCTTTCTTCCTCTCTCTCTGAAGGTGTTTCACCTTCCTCACCCTCTTATGAGCCTTTGAAATGTAATATCTGACAGAAGTAAGGCATTCATAAGGCGACCATTTTATAGTGGAGGTGTATTTGTTGTCTTCTCTGACATTTTCTGAATATATTCTATTCCTTTTTTCTTTTCTCTGAAGGCACATCACCTTCACACCTCAGCTCCTGATCTGCACGGTCATGCTCCGCAGCCAACAAGTTTCAAGTGCCCCGATAGTGCTTCTGTTCATCCTCTTTAGCTTTACATTTGAGCCCACAAACGCCAACCCTGTGACTGAAGACAAAGAAACCCTCAGCAGTCGATATGGACCACCCTCTTCTGAACTTCCACAGATTCAGTCCACCCAAGCAGGAGACGGTCAGCAAGTGGCACAAGGTGAAGAAGAAGAGGAGGATGAACTTTTCAAAGATGTTGATCCCAAAACCCTAGCAGCAGTGCTCCTAGAGGCACTCAACAAGCCTCAGGGGAAGACAACAAATGAGGAAAACAAGAATGAGGGAGAAGAAAAGGCAGAGGAGGTTAGGGAGATCCAGGGGGCTGAAAGAGACAGAGATGGACATCAGGAGCTGGAGCTGGTAATGGCAGCTGCTGCAGCACAAGGCAGAGAAGAGCGAGAGAGAGAGGAGGATGAAGAGAGGAAGAGAATAGAGGAAGAAGAAGAAAGACTTACAGAAAAGGTGACAAGTCACACTACTAGTCAAACAGTGCCTGTAAAAGAACCAGAGGCAGCAACAAAGGAGGTGGTGAGCAAGGAGGGGCAGCAGGAGTCAGAGCGAGGCACAGATGAGGAGAAGGATGAGCAGCTGAGCCCAGAGGAACTGAAGAATCTGGAGACCATGCTCAAGGAGTTTCAGAGCTACAGCACAGCTACAAAAAGGGAGCGTGATTCCTCAACTGGCCAGAGGGAGAGCCGCGGTGATTACCTTGACTATCTGGACCGAAATGGCCTCATGAATAATGAGATCAAGCCCAAAGCCAAGGGCTATGACTTGGCCTTGTCTAAGAAGAAGCTCAAGTGGCAGCAAGAACAGGAGAAAAACAAGAATAGGCCATTGTACAAGGGAGGGAACTTTATGGATGATTTTAATGACAATATGGAAGACCAAGTAGATGAAAACGGAGAGGATGAAGAAGATGAGGAATTGCTGAGTCCTGAAGAAGAAGAGGCTAGGGCTAAAGCTGAACAGGAGGAGGTACGTAGACAGGCAGCCGAGGCCCAGAGAGCTAAAGCAGAAGAAGAGAAACTTGCAGATATTGCATCCGACATGCTTCTGCAGTACATGGTCAAGCAAGATGGGAAGAAGTACCAAGACAACAATGCAGCAGAAGACAAACGCTCAGAAGAGGATACCAATGATGATGATGATGACATTGACCCACAAACTATTGACAAATTGATTGAGATCTCCAGTAAGTTGCACCTCCCTGCAGATGATGTGGTTGATATAATCAGTGATGTGGAGAAGAAAAAGAAAAAAGATGCCCCTGAAAATTTGCAATGGCAACGGCCTCTTGTACCTCTTCCAGCTCCTGTCGCCCCATCTACGGTCTTAAGAACAACACCCCCATCAAAACCACCTAAACCTAATTCAAATCCATTCAAAGCATGGTTCAAAGACAGGGCTTCCATTAAGCCCAGTAAGCAAGACTTTTGGATCAAGCAACAGTGGCCCTTTCGGACCTACCCCTCCTACCGGTTCTACCAAAAGCCCTACAGTAGCTACTATCCCATCTACATCCCTCCTCCCAAGCCCAAATCACGCTACTATGCCAAGCCCTCTTACTCCCTTAATGACATCCTGGGGAATTCATTGGACTATGACTTTGATTATTCCCTCAAACAAAGGTACCGTCCCTGGACGCAGCCTCGCCCATGGGCTCCTCCGGCGTTCCGGCGGAACCTCTACTTCCCAAACTACATTGTCCCTCATCCCCGGACTTTCCAAGCAGTACCCATGCCCAAACCTCGGTCGCCACTGCGTCGCCGGCCTGCCTTCTATTATCCATCCCCAGGTTCTGTAGTCACCAGACAAGATGACTATTATAGCCAGTTGGGACAGCCACAGCGGGACAGCGATGAGGAGCTAGAAAACTTCATCAAGAAGGTTTTCTTGAAAAGCCCCCAGATGTTTCAGTGAAGATACAGATAGAGTAATTAGAGGTGAGGAGTAAAAGTAGGACAGTAAGAAAGGGAATAACTGAAAGACTGTTTTTGCCATCCTACCATATTTTGGTTTCATTTGCAGAAATTTGTCTTTTGAGTCAAATTTTTATCTTTCCCTTTTGAGTTCATTTGAATAATTTGCTTGGAGACTGTTGACTGTTGCCGTTTTTCACTGCTGTTCTTCGCTCCAGTTGAATAGCGCAGTTTCTGTCTTGATCAGAATGTAACAAGAGATAATGTTGAGATCCCTCGTCACATTCATTTCACCTCATCTATGACCCTCCTCCCCTGATAAGACTGAGAATCACTGAGAACGATGTGAGGAAAGGTGCTTTTGTCTATTATGTTGGTTGCACACAGGGCTCAAAAACCCAATTTAAATTCTTATCTTTCCATACTCCGAGAAGGCCTTTCAAAAGTACAGAGATCAATGGGACATCCCTTTGTAAGCCTTACCTTTATGTTTTGATTGTTTGTAAAGTTCTGAAACTTTTTTTAAAAACATATTTTCATGTCATTATGAACTAGAACAACAGCAAAAAAATATTTAAATTGCACCTTTAAAGAATGCATGCACAAAGAGCATGTTTACTCAACTCCATGAAACTCAAGTCAGTCATGCTGAAGTCTTAGAATCAAAAATCAGTGCCATACTGTTTGGAAGTGTTCGGCTTTGGTTCATCCTACCGAACAAACGTACTGAGTCTTAACTGTATCTAGAAGTATTCTGCTTAAGCATTTAACATGTGTGTTCTCATGTGTAATAAGAACACACTCAGTCCTGTACATAGAATTAGTTACTGTCTGTTGTCTGACTTTTTTTGCCCTTTCAACGTGTTTTTTAAATAGTTTTTCTACGCAAAAGACTGAAAGATGGTGCAAAGAACGCTCATACATTCCAAGTATTTCTAAGAAAAAAAGAAGCTATTTCATAGGAGCTCTTGTGTACACAGTTATTTATTGCCTTATTAAGACACTCTCCCTTTTGTGACAGCATTTTTGCATTGTTGGGTTGGCAGGTTCAATCCTGGTCACCAGGATTTTCATATAAAAATGGAGCAACCAAACTTTGGTCAGACTTTAGCAGTTAAATTGTAAAACAGATGAATGAGGCATGAATATAAAGTACCTCGATACTTTCCCAATGACCTATCTCTGTTCCTAATTCCATTCAGCAACTAATGTCAATAGAATATACGAATGAAGTATTGTCTGTTGGACATTTTGTCTATGAAACAACTGAACAATGATCTGCACAAAAGAGATTTCTAAGTCAATGAAAGTTCTTTCAAAGCAGCACTGACAATCTTCTAATTGAAATTGATCCCAACTCACACATCCCTTGAAGCTTTTGATCGATATTTACCCTCACACAACAGTTTGGAGTCCAGCTGGGGCCGAAATCACAATGCTCATCTGGGGAGGTCAGATTTAATGCTACAGGACAAAGTGTATAAGAACACATGACCGCATGAGACCATTGATGATTCATTCTTCTCACTGAACTCCTGGAACTGGGCATACTCAGAGCAAACAGTCACTCAAAGAACCTGTCAGAAAGCTTCTTAGAGGTCACATTTTCAACTAGTTTTAATAACAGTTATTCGACAAACCATATCTTTTTTGAATTTCAAAAAAAGAGCTCAACAGAACAATGTTGAGCAGATTCAGCATCAAAATGCTGAGTCATGCATCCAAATTTTGTGATACCTTATCCAATAGGACAGTGAGGGGAGATGAAAAAGGTATAAGAAGAAACAGGGGGAGGTGCTTGGCATTCTAATTATTTTAAGCAATTTTTTAAATCTGGGAAGAGAAGAAAAGCTGAGGATAGAAAAACTGACAAAAGAAATCTGAAACAGTGGAGGAGAAAAGTGTCTGCACGTTTATGTGAACTTGCATCTAAAATGTGTTTCTTCTTTGAAGACATTATGAGCATTTTAAAAAAAGTATAAAAAAATGACAAAAGATAAATGACTAGCGTACCATAGGAAAAAATGTCTTGTATAAGGAAAATCAGCTGTTTGTCATTTCTAGATGTACCTTGTACGTACCGTAATAAACATGCGTTTGCTGGATGTAAATAACCGCATGTTGATGGCTAGTTTTGCTACACAGAGAGAATTAAATAAAATCAACTATTTTTTATTAACATTTGGTTTCTAATTGCGTCTTGGGGACGATATGACTCTGAGGTCTACTCTTTATTGTCTTCACCATCCACAATTTGCAGTCTATAACAGTGATCACCAACCGTGGTCGTGGAGATCTACCTTCCTGTAGAGTCTTGTTCCAACCATGATCTGCCACAGCTGCTCCAGCTAAGTAACGTCTTCAGAAGTTCTTGATTGCCTGGATCAGATACATTAGTGTTAGGTTATCAGGACATCATGTTAGGTGCAGGTTGCAACTGAACTCTGCTGGGAAGTAGATCTCAAGGAAAAGGGTTCATGACTACTGGTCTATACTATCCACATAATTCATTTCTACATGCACCACACTACTTACACACCAGGGTTCTTCAGTTCCAGGCCTGTAGGGCTTTTGTCCAGCACAGTTGATCATTTCTCTGTCCAAACGCACCTGGTTCAAACCCAGCAGTTAATTTCCAGGTGTAGTATATGTTTGAGTAGGGAAATGAACACCAGCCCTCCGGACTTAAAGAATCTTTTTTTACACTAATATAAAAAACATCAGGCTAATAACTATACGAATGTATGACTTGACCATTAGAATAAAATATACACCACCAATGCAGCACAGACCAAGCACTCTTACAATAAAACACAAATTCTAATAACAATTATTCCCTAAGGAGAGTTGAACGGGTGTGTTCTGAATCCCTTTTCTAGTCTTCAAAGTGAATGCTGCTAATGGGCTCTGGAACGATCATGTTATAGCGCTGCAGGGATTTTCTTATAATAAAGCAATTATCCCAGCAAACTGTTTGAGCCTCAGAGCACATCACTGCCATGTTTTGTCTTTGTAATTAGATGCAGGAGCAAGTTTAGGCTTAGCTTTGATATGCACTATGCATGCACCCATACTACATCACAAGAGCACTGGGAAAGACGGTTAGATGAGAGTGGGTAGTCTGATTTGCTGACAGGGGTCTCAAGGGAAGATGGGGAAAGGAGGAGGTCACGTGAAAGAGAAGACTTAATGAGACACAGTCTACGCTGTACAATACACTATTACCCACAGTAGGTCTGCTGGGCCAAATCAAAGACTCTCAATGGGAGATGCACTGAGTAGAAGCTACAGACTCCTGACACCTTGCATAAGACAGCGGGTACAGGAAACATACACATTAGCACTTTGTATACCAATGGCATACTGTCACTTTTAGAGCTAGGCCCTCTGTTTGAGCCATACATGTCAAAACTTCATCAAAATGAGGAAAAAAATTAAAACTAATGCTATTTCTCCAAGAACCCTTATGGGATTCTCACAGCATGTCAACACCATATTCTATGTTTTAACTGAAGCTTGTAACGAACATAGTCACATTTTTCCCTTGTATGCTATTCTTGCATTTTGCATGACATCACACTGTATAGTCGCCACCATTTTGAGGACTGAATCGGGGAGTGACTGCGCTAGCCCAATGCCTTCAATTTGCTGTGCTTTGTGAATGACTCACCTGCAAAACACAGCAGAAGCCGAAAATGAAGAAAGACTACACAGACCTTTAATTTAGTGTTTTCAAACTCCAGGCTTGGAGCACCCCTTGGACTGTAAAGTTTAGTGTTTTTTTCTGCTGTACATACCTCCTTCAGCTCAAGAAGAGATTAATTAGTTAATAATGTAAAGTATTTTAACCAAGCAAACCACAATTATGCAGTACAGGGGTTGCAGGACTGGAGCTGGGGAACTTCACACTAACTGCACTAGCAAACTTATAAAATGATGTTTGTTGAAACACAACGTTTGCTAGGTCCATTTGGGAGACAACTGTATATCTGTCAGCTTTTAACATGATCAAAAATTATCTAAAGACTAGCATTTTTCACATCTGTATTAATTAGCTGACGTCACCTTACCCTTCCTATAATGATCTTTTTCTCTTTATGCAACACCATGAGATCCTTCATCCTCCCTGATGTGAAAAGTCAGTAGTCTTCTGTGCTTTTTAAATGCTTTTAGAGACTCTCCAGAATAGGGAGAGAGGTTGGGTATGAGATTAATAAATATGTCAGGAAAACACAAATTTGGTAGCTTTCCACCAGGTTAAGTGGGACCAGAAAACTGTATAAGGATCACAGCCTATTGTATCAACTTTGCTTTTTTCTCTTCCACAGTAAGGTGATTAATTTTAGCCATCTTTCTCCTCTAGTTAGCAGAAAAATCACATGACTGAAACCTAGGATATGATAACTCCTTTAGTGAGGAGCCCTCATAGCTGCCAGTTTTCTATTTCTGACAGCTGAAGCAAAACCAATGGTCTGACTACCACTCCTACTGGAAGTCAGTGACATATTTAACACTTGCAGAAGGCCTAGAGCAACTCTTTTTGCTCAAATGTTTAGATCAATCCAGGAAATCTAACACAATTTGGTCATTTGGTTGATTACCTCGCCCATTCCTAATTACGTTTGTGTTTAATCTGATGCTTTAGGTATTCAGTTCAGCTCCTGAAGTCCTACCCAATGATAGAGGTTACTTGGCTGTATCTACCAAAGGAGACTTAACAAGAGTTAACTAGACATATTAATGACATGAGTAGTTCTCCAGTACTTGGAGTTTTAATACAACAAGCACAATGATCATCTTAATTAAAAATAAATTTCACATTACAGATTTTTTTGTTCACTGCTTTCTGCACAGTACTGCATCATGAAGATCTTTATATTCGATCTTTACATTATATTGGGGTGCACAACTGGTTATCACAATTGGTGATTTACCTGCTCAAAACACTTGATATGTTAACTGATAAGTTTAGTGGGTGTGTTTGAGTAAAGCAGAGGACTTCAAACTATTTCTCAGGGACCCCAAATAGTCTAATTCTTGCTACAACCAAACAGCATCCTGTGCATAGGGGTGAAGCAAAAACATGAACTGTCCGGGGCCCAAAGACTGGTTATAAAGCCAATGGAGTAGAGGAACAACCAAACTGTGGTAGACAAAACTGACCCTTCAAGACCAGAGTTGTGCTCCCTTTCTTTAGATCTTTTGGTTCTCTAAAGAACTTCTTTAAAAGCTTGATGGAACTAAAAGGTGATGTAGCTGGTGGTTCTTCAATAGCATCACTCCAAAGAACTTTTATGGAACCTTTGGTACCTTTATTGCTAATATACATGAAGAGCTAAGGTAAAGGTTTGCATTACATACCAAGGTGTAGTAATATAGATATTGACTTATCCATCCATCCATCCGTCCATTTTCTAAGCCGCTTCTCCGTCAGGGTCGCGGGGGGGTGCTGGAGCCTATCCCAGCAGTCATCGGGCGGAAGGCAGGATACACCCTGGACAGGTCGCCAGTCCATTGCAGGATATTGACTTATGTAAAACTTTATTAGCAGGGATTGTATACTAGCTTTCACACTCTATTGTACATTCTTTGGAGCAATGCCACAGAAGAATTATTTTTGGTTCCCTAAAGAGCTGTTTAAAGTATGCACCTTTAAGAACTTTTTTTTTAAGTTTAAAGAGTTCATATAGAATAAAGGGTCTTGAAAGCATTCGGTTATTCAGGTTGCTCCAAAAGTGGTTCTTTTTTGGTATCACTCAAACAACATTTTGTCACTCTTTAAAGAATGTAGTTCAAGTTCAAGTTCAAGTTCAAAGTGTTTACTTACTCAAACAAGTTTCCTTATATACAATGAAAAGCTTTGCTCCTCGCTTAAGAATGCCAGATATAACATTAAAAAAAAATACAAGAGAGTATATATACAACCATATATATTAATCAAGAAATAACGCAGTGTATAAATTACAGTGGTATGGATAGTGCTGTGCCTTGCCAGGAACATGATTGTCTGCAGCAGAAATGAGTAGTAAAGTGCAATAGTGCAATTGTAAACATGTAGTGTAGTGTAGTTATCTAGTGCATTACTCATTGCAAAGTATTTGCAAACACTGAAAACAAAAAAATGAAGATGTTAAATGCATATGCCTTTTGATGATGTATAGAGTTACTACTACTTTTACAGATGTAAATCTGTATTTTAAAAATGTAATGTAAAATCTGTAAATGTCGAAATGGCAATAAATGTATAGCAAATGTCCTCTTTCAGTAAGAAATAAAGCAAGTCCAAGACCAATAGGAGTGAAAGATAGAGTTTATTTGACAAAAGTGTGGTGATGGCTAGTGACCGAGAGAAGGAATGCAGAGAACAGATGTATAAAAAAAGCAGAAAGAAGAGAAGAAGGCAGGGGAAATGAAGGAGAAATGACAGAGCTGAGAGACAGAGAAATTACAATCAACGCAAACACAAAAGGTTGCAGAAAGGATACTAAATGAAGAAGCGAAAGGTAGATAATAATAATGATAATGAAGAAAGAAGGCGAGTAAGAGACAGAGAGAGAGAAAGGGGGGTGGCGAGGTTGATGAGAAGAGCACAGCCCACACGGAGGTGCAGTGATTCATGAGTCACATGGTTGAGGTGTGAGTCATACTCCCTCTACTGCAGAACCCCCGTCCTCCAACACACACACTTTTCTTATATCCACTAACACAGGCACAGCCTCTGGCTAGAGTCCTCATGAAATTCAGTAAAAAGAATATATGATCCTTCCTGTTTCAATAAATATTCACAAACAGAAACATCTCTCGATGGCTGCTACATCTGAACGTGCATTCCATTAAAAACTGATGCTCATCAATGCCTGAAGGCATTCTTCTTGTTTGAAACACACCTCATAAACACTCCTCATATTCAGACAACTTTCCCCAAGAACATGTTCTTAATTTTGATTACTGTACATTAAAGCTCCACAATGTAAGTTTTATTTGGTTAAAATTGAAAGCACCAACATTACTGAATCAGGAAGAAAATAAACTTGCTGAAATATTCTGCATGCATGCTCTCTTTACACTTTCAACTCACTTACAGTCATCAGATTCATCCACTCAAGGCACTCAGGGAAGGGTTCTGGTACATTGCATGCGATTACACATTTCCACCAGAGAGGACTACAAATCCCCAAATCTTACATTGTGCGGCTTTAATATAACAGTTTATTTTCAATAAAATTTGGTCTAACTCTATTGATTAATTCATCATGAAATGTTCACACGTGAAGCAGTTTAAAGGAAGAGAGATCCATTTTGAAGGGCTGTTCAGTTTCAAAAATGTAATTTATGATTAATGAATGAATGAATAATGAGATACCTTGACATATTGACTTGTGCGACCACCTCAGTTGCTTTTCAGGGACATAAAATGTCAGTTTATTGATATGATCAATGTGAATTTAGCAAGGAAGTCTGGAAGGCTTGGGCACCCCTGGTTTATTAGATAATATGTATAAATATTCTGAGGCTCCAAGTTCAGTATAACCCTTATTACAACCACAATGCCAAGGTTAGTTGAACTACTGACCAGCTGTTTGTTGTCCTCTAGACCTTGCAGTAATAGATTACATCACAAGGAAGGAGGATTATTATCTAGAAATATGAAACATCTCAAGACATTAGGCAGAAAGTTAAACTTGGTAGCAACTGGATCTTCCAGCAGGAAAATGATCCCCTTTTAAATTAAAGGTGACAAAATGGCTTAAAGACAACAAAGTGAAAGTATTGGAGTGGCCATCACAAACCTCTAAATCCCATAGAAAATCTGAGGACTGAACTGTGTATAGTAGTCTGATAAATAAATACAATATGGAAAATTTAAAAATAGATGTTTCTCAGCTATTATTTTAAATAACCACAGTGTTAAAAAAACCTGCGATGATGCTAGCTAAACCAAAAAACACAGAAGCACTGGTGTGTTAAATTCAAAAGGAGTTAAGATATTTTGATATGCTGGCAACAAAATACAATGCTATTACAGAATCTGAAAGAAACAAGCAACAAAAATCAAAGCCCACTTTGTTGTTCTATCAAATATTGATCTCTTCCCACATTCCGCATGACTCAAAACCCATTGATCCTGAACTGAAAAAAAAGTGAAAATAACATAATGGATAAACCCACAGAAAGCCCATGTGTGCAGCTTCCAATAAGCTTTCACCAAGCCCATCAACTCTTGGCCTGAGGCAGGTTGTTCATTCTTTGTGATGGTTGTGAGCAGTTACAGCTTTGCCACTGAATTGATAACTGGCTATTCCATGTCTGGTTTTTACTAGATATCTTACATGTCCTGCATGGGAAGCATTTTGAGAAAGTCCTGAGAGAAAATGGCAGAACCATAGCTTGTATTGATAACCTTTTAAAGGGTAAGCTAAGGTTGATGATGTAGTGTGTGAGAGTGTGTGTGTATGTGCGAAAGTGTTGGGATGACATTCAACAGCAGATGCTGTAGCCAAGCGACGGTTCATACAGATAATATGGTAGGCTGTAAAAACAAGGCATTAAAAATTCATAGTGATGACTGTGAAGTAGCTAGTCCACGTGAGGTAAGGAAGCAGCAGCAGAGGGCACGAGCACTTGGCAGAGTCTCGGCTACCAGCGGAGCTGAAACCATGCCAGATCAGTGCAGATGTGCCTCATACAGTGAAGAATCAAAGGCAGGTTGCAAGAAAATGCCCTTTCTGGAAGGACATTTGCTTTGCCTGACACTAAAGTGAACTTCTTAATAATGTCTACATGATGTTTTCTTATGGAAACATAAGATGTTTAAGTGAAAACACAAACTCCTAAAAATAAAGGTGCCAAGAGGGTTTTTTTTGGGGTGACGCCATAGAAGAACCTTCTAATAGATCTTTCAAAAATTCAATTAAGTCACTCACTTGAAAAGTTTCTTTGGGAACCAAAAGTGTCTCTTCTATGGCATCACTCTAAAGAACCCTTCAGAGAGTAAAGATGGGTTCAGAATTACTGGTAGCCTTGAAGAAGATAAAAAAAAAAAAACAACAAACGCCACATAACTAAAGCATACCGTAATCTGGTAAATGTGAAGACTTAATGCAGTCTTTGTCTTGACAGAACTTTGTGTCTTACCATGGCAACAGCTGAAAAGGGCTTTTTAAATGTCTTTGAAATCCTGTTTCATACCTAGTAAAACAGGAAGGTCATGAGACTGAGATGGACTCACACTACTCTCCAAGAGCAGGTTCGTCTCTGATGTAGGACTTAAACTGTCAGCCGGTATATATATTGAATGAAGGCTCATTAAATCACAGAGAAATCAAACTTTAGCTTTTATACTTCTTGGATTAGTCAAAGTAAATGGCTAGTATTTCTTTGCACTATATATATATATATATATACACACACACACACACACACACATGCACACAAACACACACACAGCATATTCAGCACTTTCAATTTGGTAGGTGAAATTAGATGAAATTGTATGATACCACATTTACTTCTCTGATATCAGTGCTAAAACCTTGAGTTTCTGACAATACTGACAGTGTTTTTAATTAAGCATTAAAATTTATATTTTTCAAAATTAAGCTATTTTTATTGAAGCACTTCACTTAAGACAACCATCTAAAATCATGCTGAAATTATTCACAACACTCCACTATACCACAGGAAGAAATATACATCAAATATATTTCATTAACAGTATGTTGAATATGTCATTAATAGTGAATATAATCATTCATTAACAGTCATTTACAATAATTTGTGCTGTACCCTTGGTACGAACATTTTCACTCAAAAAGATCAGTAACTTCTTACTTGAATTTCAATATTGTAAGACAACATTGATTTGCCTCAGAGCACACATAAGCAAAAATCTCCTCTCTTAGAAAGGTTATATGGTTATATGGTGTTTATGTATTTTTAATACTACCAAAAGCATCTTTAACCTATATGTTGGCTCAGTCAGTGGCAGGCTGGCCAACCGTTCTACCTGCATATGAGCCTTACTATCTGTCAAACAAGCCTCATCAGGATGCCATCATTATTTCAGTTCTACTCAGTACAGGTTCTATAGACAGGATCCTTGTAAACAGGGGTTAAATTTGGATTCAGCAGTAACAAGTTCAAACATTATAAGACAATGGGATTGAATATCAGATATTGATATCAGATCTAGCATGTGGTGCTGATATGAGTCTGTTTGCAATGACTGTCAAGACTCATGTGGCATGTCTAAAACAAACATTTTATATGCATGCTTAAAGATAAATGAAAAGACTTATTTACATTGGGCTTATATAAACCATGATTAATAGTGATCAACTTTACACTTGCATCACTAATTTAAATTTAATTAAAAATGTACAGTATTACCAGTATTACAAATATCATATGGTAGTATTGTTATTGTTTTTAAGGATATTTGCACAATGCAAAACATTTACGGTGATTTTGACGCAGCAAAAAAAATCTAATTTACCCAGTTTCCCCCCAACCTAAATGTAATCAATCATCCAAGAGATATTTGGTGTCTGATCTTCACTCATTTAGTTTTGCACTAGAGCTACAAGACTAATGTAACAAGTAATAAAAGTTTATAGCCACTAAATAGGATCATGCAAACTGCATCACTTAATCCTCCTGCCTCAAACCACATCAACTCGCTAAGTTATCTCATATAAACTTGTTGAAGTTGTTTTTGACACTGTATGATTTTCTATTATCTATGAAACAAAACCATCAGTTAATTTGTATATGCATTTTGTATATAAAACAATCTTTTGTTTTCTGCACATTTATCCCATGGTCCACATTTCTACACTATCTCTAAGCATTGTGAGTTAGGCTAGAGCCAAAATGAAGACTGTCTGAGGGGCCCTGGGGACTGTTTTGAGAGCCACTGGGCTAGAGAGGTATAAGGGCTATGGAACAATGGGACTGCATTCTCAAGAGTAATGGAGCACCACAATTGGGAGGAACTGATCATCCAACACCAGTATCTGACATCGCTAATGTTCTTGTGGCTGAATGTAATCAAATCTTCACAGCAAAGTTCCAACATCTATTGTTTTCAAAAAGAGCAGAAAATGGTTCTATACAGAACCATGAACACTCAAAGAACTCTTTGTATGATTTAAGGGTTCTTCACATTATTATTTGGAACAAGAATATGTTATATATGGTTCTATACTGAACATTTTGAAAAGGGTCTTCTATTGTAACAACAGCAGAACCCCCTGAAGTACCATCTTTTTTTTAAGAGTGTATACAGCACAAAAGGTTCTTCTATTATTGTGATGTCTAGCCTGTAACAAAGGAAGAACTCCATCCATCCATCCATCCATCCATCCATCCATTTTCTAAGCCGCTTCTCCCTGAGGGTCGCTGGGGGGCTGGAGCCTATCCCAGCAGTCATCCGGCGGAAGGCAGGATACACTCTGGACTGGTTGCCAATCCATTGCAGGGCAGACAGACAGACATACACAGTCACTCAC
The DNA here is from genome assembly GCF_015220715.1 of Pygocentrus nattereri. Classification (NCBI taxonomy): domain Eukaryota; kingdom Metazoa; phylum Chordata; class Actinopteri; order Characiformes; family Serrasalmidae; genus Pygocentrus; species Pygocentrus nattereri. Next base: position 28,263,981 of record NC_051212.1, read on the forward strand.
ACCTAGGGGCAATTCCAATGTCCAATTGACCTGACTGCATGTCTTTGGACTGTGGGAGGAAACCGGAGAACCTGGAGGAAACCCACGCAGACACGGGTAGAACATGCAAACTCCACACAGAGAGGACCCCGGTCACCCGGCCCTCCTCGCTGTGAGGCAACAGCGCTACCCACCGCGCCGTCCAAGGAAGAACTCTTTATGGTGTTATATAGAACTATATAGAACCACCTACAGCACATCCTCCATCAGTCTGAAGAACCCCTTCATGATGCAGAGGGTTCTTTCAGTGTTCATGGTTCTATATAAAATTTTTTTACTACAGAACCATTGAAGAACCATATTTTTTAAGCATGTAGTCTTCCACCACACAGCATCTCTGAATGGAGATTCTCCATTAAAAGGAAAACATGGTTCAGGACTAGGACTATTCCCTGACCAAGAAATCAACCCTTAGTGTGTAGTACAGATGTTGAAGATACAAAACATTGTGTTAAAATATATAAAATATAAAAAAAATATATAAAATGATGATGGTTCTAGATCTAAACAAAACTAAAGATCTTCTATGCCTAACCTGGACAATAAAAAAGCAAAAACGAGTGACTTACACACATTTGTAGTGACCTACAAGCGTTGCACTAAGTGCCCACTGACTAAAAGTCAATGCCACTCTCCTCTTAGTGGATGTCATCTTCAAAATGAATACTGCGCTCTATCTGATATCCTTGGAAGAGGGGATTGCAAAAATGTATGTGACTCAGCTGTGCCAAATAAGATGGCATCTATCTGTACGCCCACAGATTATTAACGAGAACCCTCTGTGAGTGCATTACCACCAAGGGTTTAGTACATTTTGTGGAGCAGTGACAGGAGAGAGCATTTACATTACTATTTAGAGGTTACATGTAACTTTTTCTTTCAGATGAATGTCAACAAGGCACCTTTCTTTAATTGGTGACATTACTACTGACCAGCCAAAAAGGCAATCGACTAAAAGAACAAAGATGCCTTTGTATGATGAATCACCAAATGCATTATCACCCATATGAAGGAGCTCCTCAGAAAGCACAGAAATGCAGGACAACATAAAAGAGCTACTGATGTGGCAGCCCCCAGGTTTACTGAGTGTAGCCTTATTCTTCTGAGATTAGCTATACTGGTTGAAGTATTATGATGAAATTGCACACACTGCGTTTTTATTAACTTTTTATTTACATAAAAGAGCCAAGAACAACTTTCTTACTCCAAAAAATAATGCATTGAAGCTTTCTAATTCTAAATTACAAAGGCTGAGATTATAAAAAAAAAGGCAATTAAAGCTTCAAAGGCAGGCAATTTTATTTATAGAGCACTTTTCAAAATATGCAACTTCAGATTACTGACTAATTTTGCATTTCAAGCCTTGTTAAAGAAGTGATGGAAACGGTCACACTTTACTGTCCTAAAACCTCAGGGTTTAACAAAAGTCGTACGAATCAGGATTTGCAGGTTAATGATCATACTTCAGGGGAGCGCTCTCGCAGCTACCTGATCAAACCCCATTACTTGATTCAAAAAATGTCATTACTATTTAGATGAATCTGCAGTAATTAGTTAGTTGTCATGATGATCATGCATATTTTACATTTTCTCAGAGGTATCTTACAGTGAGAAAAACAACCTGAAGAATCTTTTATCATGCCACAGATTTCTAAAGGTTTCCTTATTTATCCTTGCTTCCAGGTGAAGAAAGGACAGATGATGGATGGAAAGGACAAATAATGGAGTGCACTCAGACATCCAGCTGAGATTAATTTTAGATGGATGGAGGTCAGGATCATGCCACAGGTCAGTCCTTTCAGAATCTGAGCGTAGATAACAGGAAAGGATGAAGAAAGGTAAAGGACTTAACCCAAATATTAACTTGTGTGGGTGTGTATATTTTTTTTCTTTTCTTCCTAATTTGTCAAGATAATATTGGGACCAAGAATATGCTTGGGTTTAGACTTGGAAAAACTCTCATTACACACAGGTAGTTACATTGTACATACTAAGTTGTTGTGTGTTATTAAGCATGATTGTTTTACTGATGATTTTCTATTTCTCAGGTATTTCTCAGGGGACTAGATATAAAAAAAATGAGGGAAAAAAAACAAGTTACCAAAAAATGAAGATTAAAAGTTAGAGAACATGGGACCTGGTAGCTGACCAAAACGGTCACCATCAGATAAACAGTGTTTAAAGCTCTTATCTTTGAGAGATAGAAAGTCAAGGAGAAAATTCTTGCTTCAGATCTGAAAAAATCCACAGGTGTGTCTGTCCATCCTTCCAGTGTGGGAAGACAACACAGAGTCTGAAAGGAGGTGTAGCTGACAAGAAGCCTTTACTGAGAAAAGGAACCAAGCAAAAAAGAAGAAATGCAAATCACAGAAGCTGCTGGTGTGTTCTTAACAATGAACTGACCACCCCAGAGTCCAGACCTCAACATCGCTGAATGTGTCAAAGTGTGGACAGACTTAATAATACATGAGACACACTTAAATAACTGACACACCTAAGAGTATGTGTGACAGAGAGACACAGACATAAAGATAAAAGAAATGGCATAGGAAAAAAAAGCAAAAGAACAGCAGAGGTTAATGGACACAATAAAACAATAACGTACCTACAGTTTACACTTATCAAAAGATATACAACACAGTGTGTTGAGGATCATGTAAATTTGCCTTTCCCTTCCACTCTCCTTCACTCCCTCATTCTTTGTCTTTCTTGTCGTGGTGATGCAGTCAGTTTCACTGCACCACTGTGACAAAAGACCGGTGACTCATCCACTTACATGCTCCATCTCTCTCTCTCTCTCTCTCCATCCCATTTTCTCCAACGCTAGCTCTCGCTCTGTGTGTGCGCGTCCATCTCTGCTCCACACATGCAAACAACAAAAGCATTTTCCTATCTGTCACCATTCTCTATGAAGATGCAAATAATATTTTAACAGCCCAAACTGTTATAAGAAGTGTCAGTTAATTCAACAATGACAATAATAATAAAAAAAACGCAGAGGAAAAAAATGCTCCATACAGATCCAAATGTACAATGAAACTGGGTTTTTATTTCATTATAAAATTACATTCACACACAATCTGATTCAATTACCTGACAGCTATTTGACAGGTAGACATGCCCTCATGCTGAGTTACTTAATTGAGCCATTCCACGTCAAATCACCTGAACAAACATGGAATGAAGTGTGTCATTCCAAAATGCTGTAGGCCTATTTGTAACAATTGTGGATATAATGAGTTGTTGAAAAGACAGTATATTAAAGCAATATAATGTAATTCATGTAAAAACAAAAATAATAATAAAAAAATAATGTGAAAGTGGTCTACCATGCGTTTTGCAATGAAACCTTTCCAAAAGACAACAGTATACCATTTTCAAACTTCTTGAAATATTAAAAGGAAAACATCTAAAATAGATTATGGTGCATTTATAATCTTTTAATTCACAACATATAATATTAAACGTACAAAATAAAAATTTGTTAAGGGATTCCAAGCTTCTAAATGGTAAGAAGCTATGCTTGCTCCAGAGTTTTGCTTAATACACTACAAGACACTTCACTGAAATTAACAGGAAGGCAAAATAATTACTATCTGACTCTGTTTTGCTTTCCTCAACACTAGCATAAGTAAGATATGTTCCCATCATCTGCAAGCACGACATAAAAAGTTGAATGAAACTTCTGAATGTCTGTGCATTTTGTTTAACACCAAATTAACCTTTTTGGTATCAGGGTTCAAAGAGCACCTTCAACATCATGTACAAAACGTGGGACAGGTGGTGCAGAGTGATTTGACATGGAAAGACTCAACATTTTAGTATTACAGGGAAAAAAATATACACAACTCTTCTCAAAACATTCATTTATTTCACACGACACGTTAAAAAGCATTTTTAAAACTTTTTTTAATCCAAACTACGTCACACTTGATGCCAAAGCCCTCTTTCTTTGTTTTTCAAGGAGTTATTCAAATATTATTCCCTTTATATTCCTCAACTACACATTTACAGTCGGAAACATCTCTTTGGAAAGCAGGAAGTAGACAGACAAAACAGGAAAAGGGTTCAGCGCCATTTTGTGGGTTGGATTTTTTTTTTGCCTTATTTTTATATTAAGATAAACATTCAGAGACTACGCAGATGTGGTCCATAGAACTGAAATAGAATGAATAGACCATATGCAACAGCCGATCCAATATGTTATTGACTCATAAAAGCCTATTCAATATTCCGCGTCTATTTCCCCATCTCAGGAACGCACATCATGATTTATTTTTAAATCTGGCTCATCTGGAAAACTGCTTTAATGGTAAACTGCGCAAGCAAACAGCTGAGAGCACAGGTAGTCCTCCCACTCAACATAAACAAACACACACGCACACAGAAATGAACAGATTTAGTGTGTGGTCCCATCTAGGGCTGCACAATACATCACTGATTAACTGTTAGCGCAATGTTGGCCTTTGTAATACAGATGTTAGAGCAGGCCACAATAATTAAATGAGTCATTTTACTGGATGGTGTGAGGGTCCTGAACAATCGCATATCTTCCAAGACAACAGTTCGCATTTTGAACAATCAAGGCATTCACGTGATCCAACAAATATAAATACTTTGATTTAAAGTAATGTAGGCCAACTAACTGTATCACATGAAAGGCTCACGGATACGTTTTGTGTGGTATATCACAACTGCAATATGTATTGATATAATTTCAATTCAGGATTCTGTCCCAAATATATTGTGCAGCCCAAGTCTCTACACTGCAAAAGCAAGTAGTTAAAGCCCAACATTTCATCCATTTAAAGGTTTGCATCACATCTAAAAACAGACATGCATGAATGGTCATCGTCATTCTTTCCTGAGCAGCAAAAAAGATAGTCCACGTTTTTATGAATATATTAATTTAATGATTGCAGGAATAGAGAACTTCCTCACAGATAACAAGCTGAGATTGTGCAAACATCTCATTTTGTTAACCTGGTAAGGCTTGATGGGACTTGTTAAAATGGCTCTGTGCCAAGGTCAAGTGTCTAACCTGCAAAATTATTTGAATAGAAAGAAGGATTTCGGGCTAGACACATCTATCTGAAAAGTATGAAGACGCTCCGGGGACTCAAAAGAAGTACAATCACATGCTGAACTCAGTAGTATCAAAGTTGTCTACACACTTTCAATTCGTTCCTCTGTTTCCATGTATCTTTCCATCTCCCATTTTATACCCCCCCTCCCCAAACTCCCTTTAGTAAAGCTCGTCCTTTCACCATGTGTAGCAGTAGTACCTAAAGATGTCCTCTCTAAGGTGGAATGGGTTCTATGCCAGGCCCATCTCCTCCAATACACTCCTTGGAGATTCATCCTCCTGAGGTGGGCAAAAAGGAAGGCTTTAGAACATAATTATGACTGTACCTATGGCTACATCTAGTCTCAGTGTAAGGCCCAATGTCTTGCATGCTGTTATTTTATTTCACTTCTTTTTTTCCCTTATAAATAAAAAAACTGTTTTTGTTACTCTTACAAAAGGTGTGCAAGATATGTAAATGACCTCTGTTCTGATTGGCTGCCCTGTACTGCACCTCATTCAAACAAACAAACAAAACTTAGTATAACCATCCCAAATGAACAGGCTAAATTCCTGTAGGACTAATAGAGGATGTCAATATGCTGGGTTTTGTGACATCACAAAAAACATTTCCTTCAAAATTGTCTGTTTTTGCAGCTTAATTTATATGTATGAGCTGTACATGTAGGAGGGGGAGTGAATGTCACATACAACACCAAACACATTATTTACTAAACAAAAAACAATTCTGCTTTCTATGCTTGAGACATTTAAACAAAGCATTTAGGATTCTGAATAAAGATGTGATCATTTTTAAGAACTGAGGCAAAACAACACAACGTTCACAAAAACGCCCACCTCTTGCAGCAGATCAGCCTGTTCAATAGCCTTGAGTACGCCCTTTTTGGAAGTGTCCTGGATTTCTCCCCCCATCAGAAATTCATCCAAAATAAAGTAAGCCTTCTCAAAATTAAAAATGATGTCAAGCTCACACACCTAGAAAGATCACACAATGGGACAGGCAAAAGAAACATTAGAAATCTATCACAGGAAAATATATTCTCAGAACTATGTTATATATCTCAAAATAGCTTTACATCTAATACCAGACTCTTCATGCCTGGGTCATTGGCAAATACAGAGCAAATGCCATTTTAAATAGGAACACAAAGAAGAAGAAAAAAAATTCACAGGCTGCATGACAAGAATGTCAGAAATCAAATATGAAGGAGGTAAAAGGTATGAATTATCTCCTGTAAACAAACTGACATCATTTAATATAGCACATATTTCTACACCTAGTTTTTCTGTCTCTACGAGGACTGTTGAATGCTTGTGTGGCCTTTTTCTCTAAATAGACATCATGGCATCAGGCCAGATAAAGACTTGCTAATACAAATATCCAAACCGTCCAACCAAACATGGCAACGCAGCCCCTGGTAACAGAACCTTCATCAGTGGAACTGGGTGAAAGGTGATTTTAAAAGAGATTATTTAAGAACCTTTAATGCTTTGAGCCTGACTGTGAGTGACGGCAATGGACCAACATGGGCATCATCTTTGTTGACTGTTATACAATGACAGTCTTTTGTTACATTTGTGTACAAAATCCAAGGCTCCATTAAAAAACTTTTACTATGTAATCACGAGTCTGTCTAATCTATGTATCATAAAACGATAACGATAATTATCATGATAACTTTCCTCGAAGGAGCGATAAGACATGTTTGATAAATTTTCGATATAGGCACGAGTAAGATGAGTCTTTAGCAACAGCTGAAATGCGGAGTTATACACCCCCTGTTTGAGTGGAGCAACTGGTGATCTGTTCTCTGTGACCAAGTGTGAGTGATGAGATCACCTCTTTCTGTACATCCTAATAAGCTTTAGCAGCGTTAAATCACAATCCTCACAACTACAGCGCTTTTACAGTGCTAAAAAAGTTATATTTTAGTATAAGTGCGTTCCCAAGCAACGAAAGTGAAAGAAAGAAGCGGGTTCATGTCAGTTACAGCCCTGATATAAATGAAAGTAAACTGAGGACTCTGTGAGGCATTGGAGAGCGAGAAAATGCTATCTATCCAGGCTAGCTGGCTAACTTGAAGCAGTGCTCCATTTCTCGCATAACATGGGCAAATTGATGATTCTGTAGATCAAACATGACAAAAGCACTTCTTTCTGTTTAAACATACCTAAATGGAGGACTCTGTCTGGTGTTAGATACATTGCGGTTCACCCGTCAAACTACTATGACAGCATAGAGAAATCCAGTCATCTGGTAGCTGGTGTTTGAACACAGTGATATGCTCTGACGTGGATATGCTCTGACTGATGGCACTAAGATGGTGTGATCCATCACTGACGTACCAAGACAGCTAATGTTTGCTGTTTGTAATAAGTTGACGTTGTTGAGAAGCTCAACAGTTTAGCACTGTTTTTGGCCACTTGTTTAGCTTTTGTAATGGGATAGCCAAGCATTCAACACCAGACAGCTAAAATTAATCTGTTTTCTTTCTTAAATTATGACTGCTACAAAAACTGCAGCCGTGCTTCTCCAGCTGATAAAAACAGCTCACCAGACACTTTCTCCCACTGTCCCATGGCAGATTTGTAAAATGTTCCACTGTTTGGTGGGTGATTGTCATGTGTCCACCATAAAGGATAGTTGAAAACAGCGATTAACCAGCCAGGAGCAAAAATCAGCTTTCAAACTCGAAAGAAATAAGGATGACATTTATCACAATATGTATTGATATCCAACGATATGATAACATTTTGCCATATCGCCCAGCTCTACCTGAGGGTGCTCAGGTGAAGTTTTAGTCTACTGATTTTTTTTCGTTCTATTTTTAGTTGTTTCGTCTTAGTTAAGCCTTTACATGTGATGTTATGAGTATTTTTGCAAACATACTGACATAAGATTATTTTTTTAACCTTTCATCTAGACCTTTTCTCAATTTTCTTGATATTTCCTGCTCATGTCCTGTAATTCTGAAAAGCACTTTGGTGTACATCACATCTCAGAAGTTGTAAAAAAAAAATTTACATTTTTCTTCAATACATTCTTAAATGTTTTAATCTAAGTCTTGCTGAGGTAAATTTCTGAACAGAGATCATAAAGTATCTGTGGCATATACTCATAGTGTAAGGGAAAAAAATAAGGAATGGACATATAACAGCGCAGAAGAAATGGTGGATAGAGCACGAGAACAAGAAATGTCAAGAACATGAGTATGAAGGACCGAGAGAGTAAGTGGAGGTGAGAAAAATGAATACAGTAAAAAAAAAAAAAAAGCGAGCGAGCAAGCAAGTGCAAGATAGAGCGTGAGAGGGGAAAAACAGACGAAAGAGGTAAAATTGAGGAATGACTCACACTGCCGAAGTACTTATCCAGCAGCTCCACAAAGCGATGGATGACCTCTAGGGTAATCAGCTCATTGTCTTGCTCTTCAACTGCGCAGCAGAAATACAGACTGGCATACCTGCGCACGCACACATATATGTGGGAACAAACAACAGACAACCAATATGTTAGTGTGTAGTAAGTGCACAATTATTTTTTACTGCACAAACACACTCTTGTACATACTGTACATGTATAAATATAGAAGCAAATGCAGTAACGCTAAGGTGTTATGTAAGTAAATAGCAACCACAGAGAACGACGACAAGGGTACGTATGAAGAGACTGAATCAATGTGTTCAAACTAAAACTGCCCATAATCTCTCTGCATTAGTCTAAGCACTAGCCTGTAATATATAATAAAACCTAAGTTTGCATTACTTTAGAAGTTCATGTTAGAAACAGCTGTTATTGTGTTCAATTTAATTGAGTACAATTAGTTTGAATCACCGTACATAAAGCCGTGTGACTGTCTATGTACAATGGGAAGCCTTTTCTGTGAGAGCCCCCTGTTGGTCAGAACATAAATATACACAAATGAACAAACCCTACACATTATTACCATCAAGCAGAACATGATGCGTCCTCTGAGCAGTGAAAAATGCCAGAGCTAAAATATGAGAGCAGGAGAGAGAGAATGTGCTTAAACATTCTAAAATTGATTTCAGAGCAGTCATAATAAATACCTAACTCTTAGAAGCCACAGTATTTAATATTGATATAAGGGATGCACAAACCAAACCAGCCAAGATCATTGGAACAGATTTATTCTTGCTCCAAACAAATGATCAGCAACTGGCCAATTTATTATTAGAATTATTTTTATTCTTTGGAGCTCTACGTTGCAATCTTATGATGTAAACAAGATGATACAGTTAAATGCACTTGAGCTGTATCTGAATGCTGCTGCTACACCTAAACTAAAATGTCCTAATGGAATCACACAACTCATGCAAAAACTGCCAGTTGTCTCTTACTTTCAATGTAGCGTATCAGTTATGTTATTGAAATATGCAAATAATTTGGCAGTTCATCCTCTAAAATGGCAACATTATTTATTTTGTTAATTCACAAAAAACAGTATAAGCATCAGGTTTAAAAGAAAAAAGCTAAAGAAAATCTGCCAAAATAAAAATATGCGGGGGGGGTTGATATCAGCACATTCCTTTTAATTTCTTACTAGTAGCTCTTAAAAACAAGCAAAGTCTAACAAATTCTGTCTAAACTTCATCAATACCACATCTGCAATTTTATATAGAATATATATTTTATATATTTTAATATATATTTGAATTTGACAAATCCCTCTCCATGGATCACCACCTTATCGTGGTGGAGGGGTTTGCGTGCTTGAATGATCCTAGGAGCTATGTTGTCTGGAGCAAAAGCTCCTGGTAGGGTCTCCCATGGCAAACTGGTCCTAGGTGACAGGTCAGACAAAGTGTGATCCATAATAACCCCTATGAAGACACAAAAACGGGACTTGTGTACCCTGCCCGGAACAGGGTTACCGGGGCCCCACCCTGGAGCCAGGCCTGGGGGAGGGGCTCTCCAGCGAGCGTCTGGTGGCCGGGCATTTACTCATGGTGCCCGGCCGGGCCCAGCCCAAAGGAGTTACATGAGTCCCCCCTCCCATTGACCCAACACCATTGGGAGGGGCAGTAGTAGGGGTTCGGTGCTTTGTGGATCGGGCAGTGTCCGAAGGCGTGGGCCTTGGCGTTCTGATCCTCGGTTGCTGAAACTGGCTTTTGGAACTTGGAACGTTACCTCACTGGCGGGGAAGGAGCCCGAGTTGGTGCGCGAGGTTGAGAGATACTGGCTAGATATAGTCGGGCTCACCTCAACACATAGCTTGGGCTCTGGGTCCAATCTCCTTGAGAGGGGCTGGACTTTATTCTTTTCTGGAGTTGCCCATGGTGAGAGGCGACTCGGTGCCTGTATGTTGGGGTTTTCTCCGGTGGACGAGAGGGTAGCTTCGCTACGCCTTCGGGTTGGGGAACGGGTCCTGACTGCTGTCTGTGCTTATGCACCAAACAGCAGTTCAGAGTACCCAGCCTTCTTAGAGTCCTTGGGAAGGGTGCTTGAAAGTGCTCCTCCTGGAGACTCTATTGTCCTACTGGGGGACTTCAACGCTCACGTGGGCAATGACAGTGAGACCTGGAGGGGTGTGATTGGGAGGAATGGCCTCTCTGATCTGAACCCGAGTGGTGTTCAGTTTTTGGACTTCTGTGCAAACCACAGTTTGTCCATCACGAACACCACGTTTGAACACAAGGATGTCCATAAGTGCACATAGCATCAGGACACCCTAGGCCGCAGTTCAACGATTGACTTTGTAGTCGTGTCATCGGACTTGCGGCCATGTGTTTTGGACACTCAGGTAAAGAGAGGAGCTGAGCTGTCAACTGATCACCACCTGGTGGTGAGTTGGATCAGGTGGTGGGGGAAGATGCCGGTCAGACCATCCAAGCCCAAACATATAGTGAGGGTTTGCTGGGAACGTCTAGCAGAAGAACCTGTCAGATTGATCTTCAACTCACACCTCCGTCAGAACTTTGACCAGATATCGGGGGAGATGGGGAACATTGACTCAGAATGGGCCATGTTCCGTTCCTCCATTGCTGAAGCGCCTGACTGTAGCTGTGGCCGTAAGGTAGTTGGTGCCTGTCGGGGCGGTAATCCTTGACCCGGTGGTGGACACCCCAGGTGAGAGATGCCGTCAAGCTGAAGAAGGAGTCCTACCGGGTATGGTTGGCCTGTGGGACAGCAGAGGCAGCTGGCAGGTATCGACAGGCCAAGCGATCTGCGGCTTCAGTTGTCACCAAGGCAAAAACCCGTGTATGGGAGGAGTTTGGTGAGGCCTTGGAAAGTGACTTTAAGTCGGCTCCGAAAAGATTCTGGCAAACCATCAGGCGACTCAGAAGGGGAAAGCAGTGTGCCACTAGCAGTGTATATAGTGGAGATGGTGTGCTGCTGACTTCAACTGAAGACGTCATTGGGCGGTGGAAAGAATACTTTGAGGACCTTCTCAATCCCACCGACACGTTCTCCAGTGAGGAGGCTAAGTCTGGGGACATGGGAATAGGCTTGTCCATTACTGAGTCGCTAAGGTAGTTAAGAAGCTCCTTGGTGGCAAGGCTCCAGGGGTGGATGAGATCCGCCCCGAGTTCCTCAAGGCTCTGGATGTTGTGGGGCTGTCTTGGCTGACACGCCTTTTCAACATTGCGTGGACATCGGGGGCGGTGCCACTGGATTGGCAGACTGGGGTGGTGGTGCCTCTTTTTAAAAAAAGGGGACCGGAGGGTGTGTTCCAACTACAGGGGAATCACACTCCTCAGCCTCCCTGGCAAGGTCTATGCAGGGGTACTGGAGAAGAGAGTCCGGTTTATAGTCGAACCTCGGATCCAGGAGGAGCAGTGCGGGTTCCGCCCTGGTCATGGAACACTGGACCAACTCTTCACCCTCTCCAGTAGGTTCATGGGAGTTTGCCCAACCAGTCCACATGTGCTTTGTGGATCTGGAGAAGGCATTCGACTGTGTTACCCGGGGTATTCTGTGGGAGGTGCTTCGGGAGTACGGGGTACATGGCACTTTGCTACGAGCCATTCAGGCCATGTACAAACAAAGCTGGAGTTTGGTTCGCATAGCCGGCAGTAAGTCAGACTCGTTCCCAGTGAGAGTTGGACTCCGTCAGGGCTGCCCTTTGTCACCGATTCTATTCATAATTTTTATGGATAGAATTTCTAGGCGCAGTCAAGGGATGGAGGGTGTCCGGTTTGGTGACCTCAGGGTCACATCGCTGCTGTTTGCAGATGATGTGGTCCTATTGGGGACATCAGGCCGCGAACTTCGGTTTGCAGCCGAGTGTGAAGCGGCTGGGATGACAATAAGTACCTCTAAATCCGAGACCATGGTTCTCAGGTGGAAAAGGGTGGAGAGCCCTCTCTGGGTCAGGGATAGGCTCTTGCCTCAAGTGGAGGAGTTCAAGTATCTCGGGGTCTTGTTCACGAGTGATGGTACAAGGGAGCGGGAGATTGACAGGCGGATTGGTGCTGGGTCAGCAGTGATGCGGGCTCTTTACCGGTCTGTTGTGGTAAAGAAAGAGCTGGGCCATAAGGCAAGGCTCTCAATTTACCGGTCGATCTACGTTCCCACCCTCACCTATGGTCATGAGCTTTGGGTAATGACCGAAAGAATAAGATCACGAATACAAGCGGCCGAAATGAGTTTCCTCCGCAGGGTGTCTGGACTCTCCCTTAGAGATAGGGTGAGAAGTTCAGTCATCCAGGAGGGACTCGGAGTAGAGTCTTCTTCACGTCGAGAGGAGCCAGCTGAGGTGGTTCGGGCATCTGGTTAGGATGCCTCCTGGACGCCTCCCTTGGGAGGTGTCACAGGCAAGTCCACCTGGGAGGAGACCCCGGGGAAGACCCAGGACACGCTAGCGTGACTATATCGCCCAGCTGGCCTAGGAGCGCCTCGGAATCCCCCTTGGAGAGCTGGTGGAAGTGGCTGGGGAAAGGGAGGTCTGGGCTTCATTGCTTAGGATGCTGCCCCCGCGACCCGAACCCCGGAGAAGCGGAAGATAATGGATGGATGGATGGATGGATGGATGGATGGATGGATGGATGGATGGATGGAATTTGACAAATTCTTTTTTAGAGAAAAAAAAATCCTTTATATTTTGCATTACTTGATACAAGAAGAAAAGCAGACTCAAACCTGTTGATACTAAATGCAAATTAAATGAAACTGTAATTAAATTAAATATGTATTTATATTTGAATATAATAGCTAAACAAAAGTAATTCCGACGTCTAAGGGCTGAAGAGTACTTCAAGTCAGGAATTTTGTGAATGTGCATACATTCTGAAGTGATGAGCAATTCCACACTGTCGCACTGAGGCAGAGAATAAGTCATCACTGATAACAATCTGATGTGACAACTTTGGACACCAAAGGTCAATTCCTGTCACAGAGCTTTGCAGCAGTTTACACAGTGCAAACAGTTACACACTGAAAGATTAAAAGAGGGCATTAAAGTGAGTGGGAGAGTACACTTGTACCTAACTGCTTACGCACAAACTACATTTTACCAGTTTTCACAACCTGCAATTAGTTAACGTCATAGAAAAGGTTGCCTGGAATTTGTGCAGACTGTGTTAATATGAGAAGATAAACCACTGCAACCAGTGATTACCATTATTAATAACAATTGTTTGTGTGCATGATACCCATAAACAGAAAGTTTATGAAGGGTACATGCTTATGATGGAACTATTTAAATGTCTCCAATTAATTCCTTGAAAGAAATTGTAACACAGAAATTAATGAGCAGCGTTGAACTTCCACAAAGCAATAATTAGGGTCAGTTATCAATGGCACATCAGCTACTGACAGCCTTCTATCTTTTGCATTATGTACAGACAGACAACAGAATTTCATGCCAAAAGCTTGGTCGGTGCCAGAAACAACATTTCCCAGTGTTAGGCTGTGCAAATGCCCATGGAAATTATCATGGAAAAAGAGCAATGCTTTATGTCAGTGACACTATGTGCCACTGTTTATTTATAAAAAGTATAAAATATTTGAAGTGCACTTCAAATTTAAGTGGTGTGTATAAAGACACCTCAGCTTTAGTTGTATTGATGTATCCATTTAAACATGCTGTACATGATGTTGCAAAAAAGGAACGACTGCAGTTGTGCTGTACTGCTTTGCATGAATCAATGTGTTATGGGCTACTACATGTTTGTGATGTCACCTCACCTCTTATATACTATCTTTAAATCTCTCCACTCCAGGAAGCTGCACATTTTGGGTTTTCTGGCCAGCACCACTTGCATAAGCTCTCGCACCATCTTCTTTTTGTCACGCTCCGCTGTGGCTGTGTACCATTTCTGTAGCCGCAGCTTCCCCTGCCGGCTAAACAGCAGCATAAAACGCATCTACACACAGACACACAGAGATAGAGAGAGAGAAAAAAAGAGAGAAATACAGAGAGACAACAGAGAGATTGTTCATTGACATCTTTTAAAAGGCTGTACAAAACTGCTCCCTGAACAGACCCCATTACAAATCTTAAAGCCACATGAAGCCTCAGTTATATTAAAGAAGATCTTTAAACGTTTTTGTACAGGTAACTATTAACTGGATTAATTAGATGACATCTGTAACTGTCTAACAGCCAAAATTTGCCAATCTGAATTCCCTTTGAGTGTTATTTAGCCAGTAATTCCCTTAATGTTTCAGAGTTGTACCACAGATATTTATGTAGTGTAAACACTAGGGATGCACAATGATATCAGAATCTTATCAGTATCAACAGATACTTTGTTCAAAGAAAAAATATTGACATCGGACATGTTGTTCAAGCTTTAAACTTATTTCAAACTGATATCTAATGTATTTATTGTGCTCTGGAAGAAACTGGACTACTGCACTACACTAAATATAAATAAATAAAATGAAGATTATGTATTTTAAAACATCAACTTTAGATCACTTTGTAAAGCTAATTCAGGTGAACCTAGCTCCAACCTTGATGTTCTATTATCCTTCTATTATCCTGCGGGTATTGGCATCGGCCAACAATTCCCATATTGGTGCAGCCTTTTCCAATACGGCAGGATTCCAAGGCATTAAATAATTGGGCGGAACTACGCCTTTATAAGAAACTTCATAAGAAACATAAAAAAGTCAGCTTTGGCTGATAGAAATTACACAAACCTTGTCTTTTCTATATCACAACATCCTTATCATTCATTATGTATAATTTCAAAATTAGAGCATGAGCTGGGCTATACATTTCACGTCTGTAAAATATTTAAGAGTAGAGCTGAAGAGCACTGCAACCCTCCCTGTGGCCTTGGCCTACATACACCATTCTTCATTAATGCTCACTCTATCCCTTAGTTTGATAAAACTGGTATGTTAGCCTGCACAGGATTAGTGAACTCATCTGCTGCACACATTAAAGGAGCAATGACTGGAAACTATTAAGATGAACAATATAACAGACACTAATACTATGCACAGAGCACACAGCACATTTCGAGCTTACCCCAAATTAATTTTACCAAAGTGTGTTTCAAAACAAATATTTTAGAGTGTATACTGAGATATGCAAGTAGGACAGTACACTAAACATCTATTGTAAATTTATAAAAAGTGAATTTTTAATTGATTTTAGTCAATATCTGGCCATCATTGCAGATCATCAACATGAATAAAAGATGTTGTTTTTACTAAGAAGTTAACCTGGGGTACAATTAACTCAATTTTGAAATAAATCTAAATCCAAACTATGTTTATTTAATTTCTACTTAAAACAGCCTTTAAGTTATCGATTTTTCAGTATCAGGAAAAAAAACAGAAAGCTAAATTTTAGAGGAAATAACATAGAATTCTTAACAACCAAATCTAATAACTTTTTCAGTATTTAGTGTGTCTCTTTCCCTTTATGACAGTGTACGTGCCTTTTGGGACATTCACTGTCAAGCAGGCTAGAAGGGATATTTTTCATGTTTCTTGTAAACACCTCCAATATTTAGTATTAGAAGTTGCAAGTACTGTTTATCTGATGGTGACAGTTTTGGAGGTCTGCCAGGTCTTGCATGGTTGTTGGAGTCCCATTTTCTCTACATTAAAAAAAAATTATCTGTTTTTCTGCTGTGGCTTCCCCCTTCCTTATGCACTGGAATTAACCTCCTCAGAAATATCTTCTTTAGCCATTTTAGATGCACATGTGAAATACATTTGCAAGGCAGCCAATGTGTGTTAGGTCAGATGACTGTGTGAATGTTCATTCCTGTTTGAGGGGGAAACAAAGTGTCAGTGACTCTTTGGGGGCAGCTTTTGCTGGGAGGACATAGCTGTAGCTGTTGGTATTAAGACTGGAAGGATGGAAGAGTTAACATGGCAGGGAAATACACAAAAGACATGTATTTAAGGCTTTTCCTGCTTTTTACTGAAAAATAACTAGTCCCAAAAGGGTGCTTTCACAGGAAATTTAATAAGGCCGTTCTATGACTTTTGCACAGTACTGTAAATCTAGACAATAACAGCTATACATTCCTCCTGGATTTTCAGCGCTAATGAAATGAAAAACAAAATACCTGTACTTGTGCTAGTAGCACAATAAAATACTAAAGTACTAGGTCATAACACTGAACACTATGGCTTAAAACCTGTTTATTTGTTTCCATGAATACAGTGTATTATAGTCAGTTGCATATTTAATAAATAAATACATTTAATAATAATAAATTATATATCAAATTACCATCAGTGGAAGAAACAATGTCACACCAAAATCAAAATGTACTATTAAAACAAATTATATATACCAGTATAACTAGGATGTCCAGAATGGTTTAAGATTAACCAATGCTCTTTGAACTTAAGAGATTAAGGCACTTTTTGGTAGATAAAACAGTCCTTTGGTGACCCAAGGGTCAATGACTTACAAGTAATGGCCTTCAAGTCATAAGTCATAGGCTGGTCTGTTGCCACTAAACTTGAGTACTGGATTTCCATCACTAAAAACTAAACATGGGTGTCTACTCATATATGTTAATTAACATACTGTACATTGGCATTACATACACCCATTCTCATACTGATGCCAATAACCAAAGCTGAATCTAATCTAATATTACCATGCTTTCACAGCCTAGTGTGATGAGGCGTGCAAGAGAAAGATTAATTGAGGTCATGGACAAAAATAGCACCCTCCTAAGAGGGAAAGGCTACCTTCTGCTCATCTATGTCAGATCAGACAAAAAATTGTACTTGCTCTTTTTTTTTTTAGCAGCCTTTATATTTTAAGCAGCCTTTAATAAGCAGCATGTCAGCTATAAAAAGACACACACACAAACACACACACACACACACACACGCACACACAAATCAGAACTAGGAAAGCCTAGTAAAACAGATATATGGTATATAATTGGGTTGAGAATTGAACATGATCTGTGTACACTCTTTCCTAACAGAAGTTAGTCTCAAAACAACATGCAAAAGCGAAAACATCAGCTACTGGGCAGCTACTGTTAATACGTCAAACACAAAATCTACAGTACAAACATAGGCAGACCACAGCTAATCTAGTCATTTTACTTACAGAGGTGAATGTTCTCTGCTGTTTTTGTATGTCTATTTTCACAGAAAAGAAGAAAACAGAACTTATATTGCAGCAAAAGACAAGATTCTACAATATTCCAGTACATCACAGCATACACTGTTATTGTCACAACAATGATGCTGTTCTGGAGCCTGAATAATATTTTTCATAATGTAAATATAGATTTGTAAGGTAAATGCTGTTAGAACATGACTCAAAGCAAGTGCCTCACAGCTTCTGAAAGGCATCAAGTCCTTCATGGGTACAGAACTTACTTTAACAGACACAACTTAACTCTTATCTTCTTAAACAACACTTCCTTGCCGGTGAAATTCATGAAATACAGGAAGTCCACATATAAATTTAATCTGCCCTGTAAACCGCTAACGCCCTAAAGCAGGGGTTCTAAACTGGATCACAGTCTAGATGCAAGCTGCAAACAAGATGTTACTCTTTCTTCTCTTATTTTGATTCCCTTCTGAGACTTCTAATGAGAGAATTCACAAAATCATTTGGTGGCCTACATTTCCATACATGTGTCCCAGAACATCTGGAACACCTTTATCTCCTTGCAAGTTTCAAAGTTTCTTAGTTTTATAACCACAAAATATATTTACCCATCATTAACTACTCAAAGGGAAATTACAAGGTATTGATTCTGATGCAAAAAATGGGTAGCAAGCCAAACACAGGTCTTGTTACTAAACTTTATTGTCCTTCTCAGAGCTCTTCACAAGCTCTTCCACCAAACAGCTGTGAAACAGCAATATAAACTCATACATAAATCAATTAATTTTACTTCTACAAATAATACTACTGACCATTTAATTTGGGTATCTACCATTGTTTAGTAACAAACAGCACTGCACAATTCATGTGTGGGCTTACATTTTATTATCAGCTGTGTGTGCAGTTACCCTCATATTTCAAATGGCCTGTGAAATCCTGGAAAGTCACAGGTGTACACAGGAGACAGGTGAGATAGTGATAGGTAGAATGTACATTCCCGTGCAAAAAATAAAAATAAAAAAAAATGAAAATAAAAAAGGCCAAGGTCAATATATAATGGTTCTACTGATGGTTTTGGGCTATTGAGAGGCCAGATTTAAACCCTATAGAGAATATTTGGTTTCACATTAAACACAAACTAGCTCTGCATTGTTTTTTAACTGTTTGAGCTCCTTAATAATGAACGGACAAATACGGACTCTTCTTTCTGTAAAAGACCAATTTACCCTCAAGATTTCGATGTTTACAGAAATCAAAGGAGAAAGCTCTCCTATATTAAGTTACTTTAACTTTTTGCTTACTGATGTGTTGTTCAAACTATTCAAAGTTTAATGTTTGGCTATTTTGGGCCTTTGTTTGCACAGGAATGTACTGATAATGAACCAATTAATATCTATTCTTGTTATGCACTGATGGTGCTCTTAATAATCTCAAATTGCTAAACACTAGGTTATATGTCACACACTGCTTGGAAAAACAGCACTAGCCTATATTACTGTGGTCCTGTAGCAAGCCATAAAACAC
The DNA here is from genome assembly GCF_015220715.1 of Pygocentrus nattereri. Classification (NCBI taxonomy): domain Eukaryota; kingdom Metazoa; phylum Chordata; class Actinopteri; order Characiformes; family Serrasalmidae; genus Pygocentrus; species Pygocentrus nattereri. Next base: position 28,283,145 of record NC_051212.1, read on the forward strand.
ACACATATATATTTAAAAAAAAACTTCAAAAGAGCTGCTGGCCTAAGAAAGAAAGTAAAAAACTTCTTGTATGTAACGTTAAGGGTAGACACGTCTCTGCTCTTTTTTGTGGGCTACACAGGGGAAAGGTGAGACGAACATTTCCGGTATTCTGCTCATGAATACCTAAAGACCCATTTTAAAGTGTTTCACTTTGAAAGTGATTACAAAAAAATAATGTTGATAGTTTAAAGCTGCAATGGAAAATGACTAAAACTGGTTAACTAAAAGTTAGGTAACCGGACGGCTTCACTAGCTGGCTTGCTAAACCGCTTGGTTGATACATAAGGACGTTACAACATCGACACATTCGACACACATCAGGCAACCTGGCCTCTCGCCTGTATCTGGCTGCGAGACTCAATATTTAACCAGAAAAATTATTTACACAACTAGAAAGCTGGCTAACCTCAGCCTGTCTACCACAGATATGTGTATAGGCTTTGCCAGGGTTTAAGTGCCCCACATAATCTGAACTAGCTAACGAGCTAGCTGGCTTGCTTTAGCTCATTCGCTAATGTTAGCAAGTAAAGTCTAGACTGGCAACGGCTCTCGGATTTAAACTTACCATTTTGTCGGCTGCCCGGAGCGTCCTAGCGATCACAATGTATTACGGAACCCTTTTTCATCCGAAACGCAAAGCACTAATGACTCATGTCTGTTTCAGACTCCGTAGTTCGGTGGGTTTGATGGACCCACAGAGGCAGGCAGACAGGAGAGAAATCAGGTAGTTTCGCGTCATCGCCTACAGCGAACATGCGCATTGCGCATAACAGGCTCGAGGTGTCAAACGGCCACAAAGACTCTTTTCAAGCAGAGAATTCCAGCCATGTTTCGGTAACTTGGAAACGAATATCGCTGCTCATGTGTTTATGAATAGTTTAACTCCCATTCAGCGCCCTGGGCACAGTCTATTTCTTATGTTTTTGTGATAACCGGTGGTTACAGTGCTTTCTACGAGGTGTTCGAATTTCGTTACCATGACAAACCCGAAGGCGGATTCCGGTTTCCATGGCAATGGTAGATTTTACGTCATCTGTGTAAGACCGAGGAAGGACCTCGCAAGTATAAAAACTGAACATGTGATCGCTGTAGTTATGATGAATGTAGTAAAATTGTTAAAATGTCTATGACAAACACGTGTTGATATTTAAAACTGTGCAATATAAAACAATTAGTGAAGTGCATTCTAGAGAAATTTTCCAGCTCTGGTGACAGGAAGCAGGGGCCATGATGTCTGTAACGCAAATTTTGTTATCCAACCAGGTGTTTGAGTTTTGTATGTAATGTTGACTGTGGTAAAATTATTTATTTAATAGTGCAGCATCAGCCACGCTACAGTGAGGAGCTTAGGGAATGTAGTCAGACAAAGTGGGTCTTAGTAGGGGGTGGGGAGGTTGTAGGGAGAGTATTTGCCCATATGCACAATGTTTTCTGCATCTTCTCCTGCACTGAAACTACATTAGTGTCAGAAGTGAGGTATGGCCGACAAGCTGGAAGAAGTCGGGCAGCACATCAACATACTTAAAGGCAGGCAGTGAAGAGGACATAGCCTGGAGGAAGGGGATACAGAGTGCTACACCTGCCCCTTCCCTGACAGGTAAAGCCAAGAGTGTGGCGGCTGGCTGACAAAAATAGCAAAGGAAACAGCGAGGCTCAGCAGCCAAGAGGGAGACATCGGCTTCAGCAGCAAGGACGCCTAAGAGCCATACTCTGCACAGCTGCAACTGCCAGCTGAGTCAAAGTGAGAGGGAGGAGGTGGCTCTTGGTTGTGGTGGGGGGCCTCAGCTGAGTGCGGAGTTCTGGGTCACAACTATACAGCATGCGTGCCTTCTTGGTTCTCGACCTTGGGAGTTAAATGTTGGGCTTGGAGTTGGGACAAGTGAAGCTGGTTGTGGTGGCTAGTGGTGGGGTTGAGGTAGAGAGACAGGGCTCCCTGACAATGTTGACTTCATTGAGGATAACGCAACAGCACACCGATGGAGAGGACACTCATGCAACTGGTGTTCAGCTGCTCAGCTTTTTTTTTCCAATTTAAACCCACAAACTTAAATGTATTTTATTGGGATTTTATGTGATAGACCAACACAAAGTAGCAAGTAATTGTGAAGTAAAAAGAAAATTATACATCGTTTTCAAAGTTTTTCACAAATAAAAATCTGGAAAGTGTGGCATATTCAGCCCCCCTGAGTCAATACTTTGTAGGACCACATTTTGCTGCGATTACAGCTGCAAGTTTTTTGTGGTAGGTCTCTACGAGTTTTGCACATCTAGAGGCTGAAATTTAATTAGCTCACGCTCAGTCAGTTTTGGTGGAGAGCATGTGGAAACAGCAATTTTCAAGTCTTGCCACAGATTCTCAATGGGATTTAGGTCTGGATTTGATCCAGACTATGACTGGACCGTTCTCACACATGAATATGCTTTGATCTAAACCATTCCATTGTAGCTCTGGCTGTGTGTTTAGGGTTGTTGTCCTGCTGGAAGGTGAATCTCCATCCTAGTCTCAAGTCTTTTGCAGCTTGTAACAGGTTTTCCTCCAGGATTGCCCTGTATTTAGCTCCATCCATATTCCCATCAACTCTGACCAGCTTCCCTGTCCCAGCTAAAGAGAAGCACCCCCATAGTATGCTGCCACCACCATGTTTCACAGTGGAGCTGGTGTGTTCAGGGTGATGTGTGGTGTTTGCAGGCTTTCTTCTGCCACTCTTCCATAAAGGCCAGATTTGGGGAGTACACAACTAATAGTTGTCCTGTGGACAGATTCTCCCACCTGAGCTGTGGATCTCTGCAGCTCTTCCAGAGTGACCATGGTCCTCTTGGTTGCTTCTCTAATTGGTGGTCTTTACACTTCTCCACACCTTATCCCTGACCTGTCTGGTGTGTTCCTTGGTTTTCATGATGCTGTTTGATCACTAATGTTCTCTAAGAAACCTCAGAGGCCTTCACAGAACACCTCTAGTTATACTGAGAATAAATTACACACAGGTGGACTCTATTTACTAATTAAGTGACTTCTGAAGGCAATTGGTCACACTGGATTTTATTTAGGGATATCAGAGTACAGGAGGCTGAATACAAATGCATGCCACACTTTTCAGATTTTTATTTGTGAAAAACTCTGAAAACTATGTATAATTTTCTTTTCACGTCCAAATTACTTGCTACTTTGTGTTGGTCTACCAAATAAAATCCAAATAAAATGCATTTAAATTTGTGGGTGTATCATGAAAAAATGTGAAAAAGCTCAAGGGGTATGAATACTTTTTCAAGGCGCTGTACCTTCTCACTCTAGAGAATTTGTTTAGTCTGTGTGGTTTACCAGGATGGCCTGGTGGGGGGAGAGCTCTGTTGCTGTGAGGAGCTTATGGGGTGTGGCCATGCAAAGTGGCTCTAGGAAGGTGCTATGCCTCCAGTTAAAAGTTTCTTTAAATACTATTTTGCCTTACAGTGTCCAACAGATGAAAAATTAGGCACTGACCCTGTTGAAAAACAGTTTAAAGTAATGTTATGTTGGATACATTGCATAATGTCCCAGGCATCATGCAATATATTTGTAACTATTTTGTTTAATAGCCTTCTGTGAGGTATTAAACCACTGTAGTGGTTCCAATCACCACAGTTATGAACAATTGACAGATGTGCTAGAATGGCACATTTCACATCAAACCACTCTGAATGTCTTTGTTTACACATTAAAGATACAGCAATTGCAGAAGCTTTGAAAATGTGTGAAATTCTCCTTAAATCAGGGGTGTTCAATCTTATCCATGAAGGGCCAGTGTGGTGATATGAATCTATGGACACCAGGTGTCGCCAGTTACAAATAAACCTATCGATAAGCGCACTAGTCACAAAGGGCTCTTTATTCATAAAGATGTTTATTATATACATATAATGTGCAAATGCATCAACTTCATGTAAATAAAACATATATAAATATAAAAATATATAAAATACAGCTTCTAACAAAAAACACAATGTAATATGCAATATGAACATCAAAATTTCCAAACATTCTCCATCAAAATTCATACATCTTGTTCTTGCAGGAAAGAAAATATTCAGTTGTTTTAAATGGTTCAGAAATTATTTTCATTTAAGCTTCAAGTTCTTTTAGAATGAACTGCAGGGATTATGGCTTTTTAAAAGCATTTTAAATCTGCTTGCATTAAAATGTATCCTTAATCCCAAATTACAGTGACATTTGCAGGCTTTTGACCTACAGTGATGTATTCCTTCATCTTAATCAGTCTTTTAAAATCATTTATGGTTTCTTCAGCACACACACTGGTTTTTACATTCCTTATTGATATATGATTTCCAGTAATCAATCCATTTCATATGACATAAGACGTTCCACCTGAACAGATATCTTAAATGTAGGCAAGCTTCTGCATATTGATATGTTTGAGGTTTAGATTCCAAAGTATACTTTCTGGTTCTCTCTTCTCTATCTTGTCCCCAAACCTGCATATTTCAGTAGTAAATTGTCTGACAGTGGACATTATCAGTGCATTGATAAAGTTCTTAGTCTTTGTGCTTCTTGTCTGAATTCAGACAAAGAACTGGTTTGCTAGTGACTCTGAGGCTGGTTGATTTGACCCATGAATAGCACCGAATCTGTGGAATTAAACAGAGAAATGAGTATAGCTGCGAAGGCATTACTTACAAACAGTGCATGCTCAAAAAACTTGCTGACTATGAAACTAACCTGTTGGCTTGTGTTGGATGAGGAAGAGGAATGGACGGTCCAGAATGTGCTCCTCTACAGCCATACGAGAGTAGATGATAGCAGCTGTAGGAACACAAATATGTCCTTCATTATCAGTTCTTACATTTAAAAAAGCAATTAAGTGTTTCACTCAATTTCTTTTTTATATCCTTAAAAATACATTACATACTAAGACATATTATTCAGTATTACATGGTAAACTGACTGAGATAGTCTTCAGTTATAGGAGTGAGGAATGGAAGCCCAAACCTGCTGGGTTTTAAGTGGCATTTTCAATTAGGAGTTGTCATTACCTGTGGCAGAGGAGCCTTGGGTTCCCTCTTCATTCACTTCGATCTTAACTCTTTGTAGAATATCAGATACGCATAATGGTTCTTCAGCTAAGAGAGAAAATGTGTGCATAAACAATACATTAGATATTTTTATGTCACATCACACTCTTTAACCAGTTAGGTATATCCCTAAAAACATAGGTGCTTAAAAGAATTCTTTGGAGAGAGACCATCGAAGAACTGCTTTTGCTTGCATCAATAACCTTTCTCTGGTTGGTTCTTTAAAAAGTCAATTAAAACCACTCAATTACAAAATTTTAATTTTTCACAATAGCCATAAAATGCAATTTTGCCTGTTTTGATCACTAGAAGAACATTACAGAAACAAAAGTACTTCTATAGTCTTCTATAGTGTCACATAGTGTCAAAGGATTTATTTGGCACCTTTCTTTTTGAAGGCATAAAATGCATTATACTTACTAGTGATGCGGGAGAAATCAGCTTTGGCCTGATTAAAGATGTCTCCGAGACCCAGTGTGCTCAGTGTGGACTTCAGATCTACCTCTGAATCAATGGAAAACCTGGAGATAAAATTGATACAAATACCTGCATTAGACTCACATAATCTGAATCTCTGATGGATTTAAGAGCTCTGTAAATGCATCTATGTCATCATCTGTCTCATCATCTGTTTACCTGGGAAGCACCAGTTGACGGTTAACCTTCTTTAGTTGCTTTGTCCACTCCTGGACTTTGCTGCTACTAAGCTCTTTGATCAGATTGGACACTGGCACGTCTCTGTCAAATGATGATACCAGGAGCATACTTAGTGAGTCCCCTTCATACGGCACCTCAATTACATCGTAATCAACACCTTCCTCTGTAACAAACTCTCCTGGACAGAGAAAAAATATTGGTTCAGTTTTAGAACAGTTTAGAACTACACCTATTCACTCATACATTCCTCTGCTTAACATTAATTCATCTATTCATTGTTACTAAGGCACAACCAATGTGAAATTTTCCAATAACCAATCATTTTGGGCAGTTAAAAATGATACACACTGGAAGAGTTTTAAATAAACTAGCTCATTTCTTAATTGCCAAATATAACACATTGTAAATGTGATCAGTTGTTGTATAAAATAGCATCACATTCCTGAATTAATGATCTATTATTTAAAGAGACATTATCTGCCAATGCTTAATATTTGGCTAATTATATCAGTCAAACAACATATCGTTCTGATATTTACATCTGCTATCTGCCATACTCACCATAGTTGAATTTCTGGGTTGTTCTCATCATTGGCACTGGCACTACGCTGCCGTTAGCACCATAGAAGAGCATCTCCATGGTCAGCTTGGGGTCGAAGGGTGTCTTCCAGAGCCCATGAAAGTGCAGAGCATTTAACAGCACCAAACGCGTCTGCTTGCTCAGCACTCCAGACTGCAGGAAGTTTGGGATCATGGCTGAGCAATGAGGAGAAAGAGAACCAAGTTCAGAACTTGTGTGGCAATGTCCAGTACCTGTTGTACGTGAGTGCTGCATGTGTACACAGTACACTCTTACACAATCATTTATATTTGAACTCTTAGAATCATAAAAGCTTCAAAACATCCTGAGAGTTAGTCAGAGGAACAGCTTGTCTTCACACATTGACATAAACATCAACATAATAAACATCTCTAAGTTGTTCTTGGCTTCAATGAGCAGTACAAGAAGAAAAATTAATTGGCATAGCACCTTTATTATGGAATTATAATTATGGAAACTTTGAAAAAGATTTGAAAAAGATCTCACACATTCTTTAAAGAACTATTTTCTCTCACTCTCTCTCACTCTCTCTGTCTCACACACCTCCAGTTCTGTCCGACACCCAGGAGTTGATGACCTGCTGGGTAATCTCTGGCTGGCTAAAGTCCACCTGGTGAGGGACGCTCTGAAATGCTTTAGAAAGGCTCCGTCTGAAGTGTTTTTCCAGGATCACCTTTCTGTCCACCATTACTCCACTAGCCACCTCCACTCCGTGTTCACTGTCCAGGTCCCTCTGGAGAATCCTCTGCTGTCGCGGCATTCCACGTTCTGTGAGTACAGACATGAAGAGTTAGAGAAAGGTATGAAATAGTTCCCTATTACATCTTACAGCCAGACTGTCCAAGTTTTAAAGTGCTGTCTCTATTCTTACCTTGCAGAGAGTAGCCCATGTGGGCTTGGAGTGTCTTCAGTGTGCTGCCGTAAGCTCCCAGCTGGACCATACCCATCACTGAGGAGATGCCATAAGGTGACATGGCAAGGTTTTTGCCTGGTTGGGAACGGGAAGCTTCTGAGAATACCCGCAGTCCAAAATCTGTCTGCTGCTTCTGCAGGAAGCTACCCAGTGCTGAGCCGCAAATGGCCAGGATCAAGAATACACAGAGTGTCTGCATTCTGCACTGGGAGATAAAGAATATGGGATATGAAATGTTAGCTAACCGTTCATTTTCTATGTAATTTACCCATAAATAATGAACAAATAATGAATAAATGGCCCCTACGGAAAGCATAGCCCTAAGCTATATTTAAATCAATAGTGTAACCCACAGAGCTAATGCGGAGCTTTTACCTTAACTATGGCATAAACAGTCCAGACTTGTCTGAAACCAAGGGCCCTCGGCCAAACCTCAAGGAACACTCAAATGTCAGAACGTGCTTTAGAGGCACAAATTCCCTTCTATGCCTCAACACCCACAGTGTAAATACAGTGCTATGCTGCCCTTGTTTGCTTACCTTGACTCACCTTTCCATGTCTTTTAAAGTCTATTAATAAATGTTCTAAAATTAATGGACCAGATAGACTGTTCTTACTTTTACAAACACCATCATCCACAAAGAAGTGTGCTGGAGTGCATTAAACCTGTGACTTGCATCAGGAGATACAAATCACATTTCAGTTCTCTTTTATGACAGATTTAGTGCATGTTCTGCTAAAGCCAGCACATTCATATATTTCAGAATCAAACAGCTGTAATACATATTAACGCTTTAACATGACTATAAGCTCAGACACACTGTAAGGGTTACCATATATTTAAATTCATTTCAGAATACTATGTGTACTACTTGTGCACAAACCATTTATTTCACAAGGCTGTTTATTACAGTAACAAGCACAAATGTAGGTATAGTTCTAGTAAAGTATATTTAAAAAGATAATTCACAAATTATCTCTAAAAAGTGCAAGCAAAACACAACCCATACCTGAAAGTAGTAGGCTCTGGCGATTTAAGCTTGTAGAAGTGTCTTCTCCTTGTGCTTGTCAAGCACGGAATGAAAGCGTGAGTGCATTTCTCCGCTTTTTAAACATCTCAGAACCCCTCCCCCCCTCCAGCTAACGGAAGTGGTGAAGTCATCTCTGTCTGCTTTTCCAGCCTGAGCCATCTCTACTCCCTCCCTCGCTCTCTTTCACACAGACTCACACACACGTTTTTCCTTTTTCTTTTACGGGCCTCGAAAAAATCAAGTCATGCCGTTCACCCCAGGGAACTCCTCCTGCTGACTTTGACAGGATTTGGCAACAACTCAAAGTCAGTGAACTTTCTGAGAGTGTTCCTTAATTACATTACAAACCCACTCACTCATACACCCACTCACTGTGTTACACTGCATGCTCATAGCACCCACTTGCCTGTGCCAGACTGAAAGTAGATAGGTCCAATCTTAATAAATACAATACACAGTTTAGTCTGTTTAAACAAAATGTGGCATATTGATGATCTAGGCCTACTCAGTCTTTGGGGTGGCAGTCGATTCAGACATTTTTCTCTTACATAGTCACAAGCTACTTTGAGATTGCACACACCACTCACACTTTTCAGGTGGCCTCAAGAACGCTGGGCTTATTGTTCACTTATGAACCCTTTAATGTATAAATAATAATAAAAAAAACATACTCAGATAGTACATCATGATCTGTTGTATATATCAAATCAAATCAAATTTATTTGTATAGCGCTTTTTACAACGAATGTGTGTGTGTATCTTCTGTTTCAGTACAATGAAAAAGTACACTTTATGTATTATGTAACTATGAAAGAGAAACTGCCATCTAGGCCCACATACAGGGTTTAAATACAGTCCCTTAGAGTTAACACAAAGCCTCTCTGAGGTAACATACAGGCAGTTACAATTAACATACAAGCTCTTAATGTTATCATAAAGGCTGTTAGAGTTAACTCACAGGGCCTTGGTATTTAAAATACAGGCAACCTTCTTGTTATTATATAGACTATATGGGGTTAACCTACAGGCCCTTAGAGTTTCATCAGGGGTTACAACATAGTGAATGACATATATGCCTTTTGACATACATTTTGAGACTACATGAGCCTTTTCTTATGCTTCCTCATGACCAGAAAGGAGTCACATTGAGAAGAAAACGGAATGAAAATTAGTTTTTACCTATGTGGCCCAATTAAGAACATTAGCAAACCTCACATCTTGCTAGCGAGCCCCTTGGGTAAAGATGATACATCACACTGCCATATTTGGTACTACAGAGCCAGCATTCCATGGCAGATGCTCACAAAGTGAGCCTGCATGCTTTGAGTTCTACAGATGACTGCGTGTCTGGTGACAGAGAGACTAGTGGAAGAGGAAGAATATAAAAGCAGGGAGAAAGATTGTGTTTCACATTTTCACCAAGTGTCTATGAGGTGATGATATGGCACTGACTCAGTGTTCATGTCTGTACCTGGAGATGCAGAGAGAAAATGAAAATGGAGTGATGCCATAGAAAATGGAGTGATGCCATGGAAGAACAGTGTTATTTCGCCAAAGAACCTATCAGTACATAATTCTTAAAAGACGAATATTTGTAAATGATAACCTTTTACAACTTAATGTGAAGGCTCTACACCGATTAAGGTTTTTTTTCCCCTGCTCTCTTCAAATGGTCCCAGTGAATTCCTAGAACCTTTACATTATATGGAGGTTCTTTAATGTTTAAAAAGGTGCAAAAAGGTGCTTCATACTCCCACAATTTATTTACAAATGCTTTTTTTGAAAGAATAATTAATTGAAGGGAAGCAAAAGTGTTTTTTCAATGCTATGTATGTAAAGAAACCTTTTTGGCACCTTTATTTTAAGACTAAATATTTTTCTAAGCTAAGAACCACTTAGGAACTTTTTTTAAGTAAGTAAAAGGCAATAAAGAACCATAGTATTGGAACTAAACTGTTTTAAACGGTTTGAACAGAGAGATTTAGCAATTTAGTTGAATGTTTCACTCATTTACTGTAATGTCTAGTTGCAAAATCTTGCCAACATGATGATAGTGACGTGAGATTTTACTGAGACCAAACACTCAAAACAAAACAAACAGGCAATAAAACTACAAACGGTTTGAAAGGATTATGTCATGGTCAATTAAATGGTGGTGGTCAAACCTCTAATTGTTTGGCTCTGTTTTTATGTTTTCATGTTATGTGTAGCCTGATACCACAAAACTGCTCTGGATGTTTTTTTTTGTTGGGGGGGCCTAGTTTTCATACACAACATGCATGGACTGTATATCAGTCCATTATATTCACTTTCCATTTATAGAATCATTGAGCCCCTTTTAGCTTTTGTACACATCAGTGCTTCCCACCTCCTCTACAAAGCTTTGTACATTCCATAGTAAGGGGGCAATGGAACATTTGGAAACACTCATTCAGACCCCAGTGGGAACACCCACCTAATTCACATCTTAGATGAACATGGGAACTCACTTTGGCTGGATGAAGACTCATTGTAACTGTGACAACCAACCAAGAGGGTTTTGGAAAATCCATTAAACCAAACCACAGTTTGGGTTGAACACAGAGCCTTTATGCAACACACAACCATGACATTTGTTTGTCTCCAGCTTTACCACTTCACATAACTATGTAATACATGATCCGATGTGGGCAGGGAGGCTACAATTAGTTTACAGCGTTTGAGACCTACAGCATACAGAACATCTGTTAACCATGCACTCTTTTACTTTTTCTCTCGAGGAAATAAAGAATAAAAGAATAAAGGTATTTTGGGAACACTTAAAATGCTACAAACGTTTACAAATGCTCATATATTTTTATTAAGGTTTAAGTTTAGGTGTGATTATAATGAGTGTTAAATTTAAAAGATGTTTAGCTAACCCCTTAAATGACCAGGGCCTACCGGAAGGCCCAAAGTTTTATTATGCATGTCCTGCTGACTTTGACAGGATTTGGCAACAACTCAAAGTCAGTGAACTTTCTGAGAGTGTTCCTTAATTTAATTACAAACCCACTCACTCATACACCCGCCTTACTGTGTTACACTGCATGCTCATAGCTCTCACTTGCGCGTACCACACTAAAAGTAGGTAGGTCCAATCTTAATAAAGACAATATACACAATGAAATAGTCTGTTTAAACAAAATGTGGCATATTGATGATCTAGGCCTACTCAGTCTTTGGGGTGGCAGTCGATTCAGACATTTTTCTCTTACATAGTCACAAGCTACTTTGAGATTGCACACACCACTCACACTTTTCAGCTGGCCCCAAGAACGCTGGGCATATTGTTCACTTATGAACATCTGTTAACCATGCACTCTTTTACTTTTTCTCTCGAGGAAATAAAGAATAAAAGAATAAAGGTATTTTGGTAGCACTTAAAATGCTACAAACCTTTACAAATGCTCATATATTTTTATTTAGGTTTAAGTTTAGGTGTGATTATCATGAATGTTAAATTTAAAAGATGTTTAGTTAACCCCTTAAATGACCAGGGCCTACCGGAAGGCCCAAAGTTTTATTACGCATGTCTATAGCTTAAGAATAGCTCAGCTAATTTGAATTGAAGTCCTTGTAGTTAATGAACAATATGCCTTAGAATGTTATATGCTTGGGATTTAAAGGGTTGAATAAAAGCAGGGTTGGAAAAACTTGAGTAAGTTGTACTTAAGAACAACCCCAATTCCAATGAAGTTGGGACATTGTGTAAAACATAATTAAGAACAGAATACGATCATTTGCAAATCCTTTTCAACCTATGTTCAATTGAATACACTACAAAGACAAGATATTTAATGTTCAAATGGATAAACTTTATTGTTTTTTGCAGTTTAAAAAGATGTGGTGGATGGTTTCACAGGTTTCAATGCAAGCTCAGGTTAACCCAGCTTGGTAGCATTGTGTAGTTGGGAGACACTTAGCTGGCAGATATAATTAGACATGGGGGGGACTTCTATTCTTACTTACAGTTCTAAAAGAAAAAAAGAAACACTGAAAAACTGGATTATGATGTAGATGTGTCAAGTGATTGCACACGAATACACAAATAAAATATATTACATCAACAAATGCTTTAACTAATTTTAGATGTTGTGGTCATAATTACACATTATACATTTATACAATACATACAAATATTCAAGGTCAGGAGATACTGTACTTCTCACCAATCAGATGTATTGTAGCCAAATTCCTATCAGTGTAAAATGAAACTGCCCACAGCTATGGCATTTTATTACTGTGTTAGGTCCAGTAATTTGTCAACACTTGCTTTTAACAAATATAGCCTAGGGCACAACTAGACTTTTACTACTGAACATTTTGCATGTGAAGTTAATCTTTTCTATGATACATCCTATAAACTCCTGACTCACCTAGGCCCAAATATGCCTTGAGCAACCCACCTGGCTCAGACTTGGCCAGACAGAGAGATTATTTCTACACAGCCTGGCAGAAAATTATGAAATCTTGTCATCTGTAAGGTATTAAAACTTGAAGAAAAGGTATTGAACAAAAGACACCCCGCAGGGTGAATGTTACAACACAACCTGTTTAACAAAAGGCAGATTTCTTATTATGATTTTCACATTCTTCAACATCTGTTTCTAATGGCTCACTCACAGTAGTAGCAGAATCAGAGAAGACAAATTATGTTATCAAATTCAAACACAGTATTTTATGGGCCAGACTTAAGGAAACAAATACTGGTAACACTTTATTTAAAACCCGCTACATAATATTGATATTATTATTACAGTGCCATAAACGCATCATAGCAGATGTCACATGCTGTCATGAGGTGTAATTAGTGGTGCAGGAAAAACTCGATTCTTAGATGCATCACAATGTGGACGTGAACGATTCTGCATCGATTCACAAATGTCAAAAATTGATTTTCTAAGTATTTAATTTATAATGTAATGTTGACGGAACGTAAAAGGTGGAACTTGGAAGTGGGTAAGTGCAGCACCCGGACACTCTGTGACGGCACATAACAAAAACACAACTGGATGAGCTCTGCATTAAAGCCAGGTTAGATCAGGAGTCACAACACAAATGTTAAGAAGAGCCATTTTGTCCTTTCAACAAAGTCAAACCACCTTGGGAGACATGATGTCCTAGTATAGGCTAAAAAATATAATCAAGAGTGCAGATTTACTTAGCTCTGCTTTAAGCTTTAGCCCAGCTCTAGCCGCTTTCCTCCCATCACCGCTAGAAAACTTTTCCTTAAAACTAGAACAGTTTCTTGTAAAATGTCTCTCAACGTTCGGCTGATTTACGAGGTTGAAGTCAAATTTCGTTAGGATATTCCTGATCCTATATAGCAGTGAATGAAAGCCTTCTAGTTGACTTGCCACATCACTTCCATTTGTTTTATTAATAAAAGATATTTGAAGTACATTTATTATAGATCATTACAAATACTTTGCTTTAAAACTACCAAGTCATCACACAGTGAGAATCCTGATCCAGATCCTGTATAGAAAAAAGATGCATCAAGATGCTTTGATAATCATTTTATAATCGCATCACAGCCCTCTGAATCGTAATCAAACAAAATCATGAGGTGCCTAAAGATTCCAACCCCTAGCTGTAATGATATGTAAACAGGTTTCCTTATATACAATGAAAAGCTTACTTTGCTCCTCGCTAAGAATGCCAGATATAACATTAAGAATATAAAGAGTATATATACAACCATATATATTAATCAAGAAATAGTGCAATGTATAAATTACAGTGGTATGGATAAATAGTGCTGTGCCTTGCCGGGAACATGATTATCTGCAGCAGAAATGAGTAGTAAAGTGCGATAGTGCAATTGTAAACATGTGCTACAGTTAAAGTGACAGTAGTTGCAGGTTATTCCTGAGGAAAGAGTTCTTTACCAGTGGGGTACACATCACACGTCTGTACCCAAGTCTGGCAGACCGAAGTATGAATAGTTATTTCTGGTTCAGAACTCTGATTGCGGTGGGGAAGAAGGAGTTCTTTAGCCTGGAGGTCTTGCACATCATACTCCTATACCTCCGTCCTGAGGGCAGAGGTTTGAACAGACCGTGCTGGGGGTGGGTGGGGTCTTTGATGATGGAGGCAGCTTTCCTTTGGACTCTGTGGTTGTAAATGTTCTGCAGAGAGTGCAGTGGAGAATTGGTGATCTTCTCTGCAGTCTTCACCACTCTCTGTAGGCATTTACGATCCATCATGGTCAAGCTGCCGTACCACACGGTGATGCAGCTGGTCAGGAGGCTCTCAATGACGCAGTTGTAGAAGTTGCTGAGGATCACCGGAGACATCCCAAACCTCCTTAGCCTCCTCAGGAAGTACAGCCGCTGTTGAGCCTTTCTGACTAGCTGCTTGGTGTTCAGTGACCATGTGAGGTCTTCACTGATGTGGACACCCAGGTATTTAAAGCTGCTCACCCTCTCCACCTCGAGCTCCCGGATGAAAAGTGGCCGATGAGGTCTCCTCTCCTTCCTCATGTCCACTATCAGCTCCTTTGTCTTGTCCGTGTTGAGGATGAGGTTGTTATCATCACACCATGACACCAGTCTGGTCACCTCCCTCCTGTAGGCTGCTTCATCTCCACCAGTGATACGTCCTATCACTGCTGTGTCGTCAGCAAACTTCAGGATGATGTTGTCCTTGTGGGAGGCGACACAGTCATGGGTGAACAGGGTGTAGAGAATAGGGCTGAGGACGCAGCCCTGTGGAGTGCCGATGTAGGTGGTGATGCTGGCTGAAGTCCTGTTGCTGATCCTGACAGACTGGGGCCTGCCAGTCAGGAAGTCCAAAAGCCAGTCACAGAGGGTGGGGTGCAGGCCGAGTGTGGAGAGTTTGTGGGTGAGTTTGTGTGGGATGACCGTATTGAAGGCTGAGCTGTAGTCAACAAAGAGCATCCTGATGTAGGAGTCTTTGTTTTCCAGGTGGGAGAGGGAGTAGTGAAGGGCAGCAGCGACTGCGTCCAAGGTGGATCTGTTGTGACGGTAGGCGTACTGCAGGGGGTCCAGCGTGTCTGGTATACTGTCTTGTATGTGGGCCAGCACCACTCTCTCAAAGCACTTCATAATGATTGGAGTGAGTGCTACTGGTCTGTAGTCATTCAGGCTGGTGGGGGGGCTCTTCTTAGGAATGGGGACAATGACTGTCCTTTTATAGCAGGTAGGAACAATGCTCTGGCTGAGAGAGAGATTGAAAATGGAGGTCAGTACATTAGCCAGCTCGTTCGCACATGCTCTGAGGGCCCGCCCAGGAATCTTGTCTGGTCCTGGTGCCTTGCGGGGGTTGATCTTTCTCAGAGCTCTGCAGACCTGGCCTGTTGATACTGACAGAGGGGGGGACAGGGGTTGTGTGGGCTGTGTGTGTGTGAGCCTCCCGGTGCTAGTGCTGGAGGTTTCGAAGCGGGTGTAGAAGGTGATGAGCTCGTCCGGTAGGCTGTCTGTGGAGCTGATGTTGCTGGTGATGGTCCTGTATTCTGTAATGTGTTGTAGGCCTTGCCACATCTGCCTGGAGTCAGCAGTGGAGTAGAAGCCATCCAGTTTCTCCCTGTACTGCCTCTTGGCTGCTGTGATGACTTTCCTCAGTCTGTACTTCGCAGCTTTGTACTCTGTCTCATATAACATATAACATCTGTCAAGATATGTTTATGGCATAGTTATGTTAACGTTATGTAGCAAGTTCAAGTAAAGTGATACACATTTTTTTATCCATTATTGATACAATATAAGAGATCTAATCTAACAGGGTTAGATACCACATGAATCATACAAGCACACAAACGTAAGGTTTAGTTTGATAATTGGTGATCACTTTATTGATTTGCTTGTTTATAACTTGACGGAATGTTTTCTATAGCATAAATAATTCAGCTTTGTAACCATGAAAGGCAAGAAAACATTTGCATGACCCTAAATTTAGTAATGCCTTATTTTGTTGCCAAGGAAAAGACACAAACAGCCTAAACAAAGAACATGTGTTACTGTTATTGGTCATCATGACTAATAAATGATAAGCTTTAAATAGCTGAGTGGTGGGCGAAGGACACCAGATGTTGGAGCAGTGGGACGAGTGGTGCTGAAAGAGGAAGCAGAGATGGGAAAAAATGTAGAGAACAGGAAAATGCAGAAGAAGAGTGAAGTGATGAGACAGAATTGGGTTTCAGGCAAGGGGGACATCAGTCCATGATGTATTCATGTCATTCAGTTCATACATGCATACATACTAATTTGTATTGAATGTAGATAAAATGTGGATTTGTATATATACTGCATATATTCAAGGTGAAGGTAGGGTTACATCAGGGATCAGCTTTGAGCCCCTTCTTGTTTGCAATGGTGATGGAAAGGTTGACAGATGAGGTCAGGCAGGAGGCTCCATGGACCATGATGTTTGCAGATGACATTGTAATCTGTGGTGAGAGTAGAGAGCAGGTGGAAGAGAATCTGGAGAGGTGGAGGTTTGCACTGGAGAGGAGAGGAATGAAGGTCAGTAGAGACAAGATGGAATACATGTGTGTGAATGAGAGGGAGGCAGGTGGAAAGGTGAAGATGCAAGCAGTAGAGGTCGTAAAGGTGTATGACTTCAAATATCTTGGGCCAACCATACAGAGCAATGGACAGTGTAGAAAAGAGGTGAAGAAGAGGGTACAGGCAGGATGGAGTGGGTGGAGATGGATGTCAGGGCTGATGTGTGACAGAAGGATAGCAGCAAGAGTGAAAGGGAAGGTTTACAAGACAGTAGTGCGTCCTGCTATGATGTATGGTTTGGAGACTGTGGCTCTGTCTAAAAGACAGGAGGCTGAGCTGGAGGTGGCAGAGATGAAGATGCTGAGATTTTCGTTGGGAGTGACAAGGCTGGACAAGATTAGAAATGAGCAGATCAGAGCGACAGTGAAGGTGGAGCAGTTTGGAGATAAAGCCAGAGAGGCCAGGTTGAGATGGTTTGGACATGTGTTGAGGAGGAATAGAGGATATATTGGGCAAAGAATGTTGGAGATGGAGCTGCCGGGTAGAAGGAGAAGAGGTAGACCTCAGAGAAGGTTTATGGATGTAGTGAAGGTGGACATGGAGATGGTTGGTGTGAAAGTAGAGGAGGCAATTGATAGGGCAAGATGGAGGCAGATGATCCGCTGTGGCGACCCCTAAAGGAAGCAGCCGAAAGAAGAAGAAGAAGTATATATACTGCATATATATATCCTCCAACCAATATATCTGTTGGCTGGTATCAACCATAATTGATAAGCAGATTTTGTGATATAAACAAAGACCAATAATTTCAGTCACTTTTGTGCTATGGCATCGGCATCTACTGAGAGCCCAGTTAGCATCCACTAAGCCTAAAGTCAGTGCCTGTTTACTGTTACCAAAAACATGTTCAATGCATCCAGTCCTACATTTTAGCAAGGACATAAAATTTGGTAACATAAAAAATTACTCTGAAGAGAACTTGCAAAAAAGAAGAAAAAAAGAATTAGTAAATTAGGAGAAACTCAAACCTTACCCTCTGGGTAACCATATTATCAATGTCTGGGTAACCACCAAACTTCTGTTTGGTGAAGGTGAAATTACACAAAAGAATAACCTGTTAAAAACATTTTTACAGTGCAATTCCTGCTACCATCTTTGTGGGATACTAATATTATCCATGCTAGCAACATTTTTGACAAAATAACCCCAGACATTTTAAGCTTGTAGAGATATTCCATGTTTTACCTTGTAACAGACAAATCAACAGGTCTTCACTGTGCAAAACAAATATAATTTTTTTGCAATTGGTAGTTGTCTGTGTAAATCAAGCTCAGTAACTGCCCTTTACATTGTGTGAAACTTTTGTGATGAATGGACCATTAGAAATGCACTATAATTGTTTAAAATTTAATTTATTTAAATTACCTTACATTAAAAGTAATGAAGGTTGTTGTGTTCTCCTGTAAAGTTACTATTTGAAGATACTTGTTTTTCTCTTACAGCAACAATATATTTTACTTATTTTATTTTACCTCTGATGTTTTGGTTAAGCTGCGGCTCCTATTTGCAGACAGTGATGTATCTAGGACTTCCAGAAGGCCGGGAACATTGTTTTACCTTTATAAAATTGGTGCTGCCTATTGACAATCAAACCATGATTGGTTGATTCCAATGTCAGCTCCTAATTATGTTAGTGGTTAATCTGACACAGTAGGCCCTCAGCCCATCTCCAATCAGCCAATACAAGAGTTAGATTGGCTGTATCTATCTAGATACTTTTACTTTCTTTCTTTCTTTCTTTCTTTCTTTCTTTCTTTCTTTCTATATAGAATAATACATGTGCTTATTAAAGATACAGTAGAGTCAAATTTTTCCTCTCAGTGCAGATGTTTTACTGAATTGTAGCACATCGTAAAAAAATGTTACAGAAAAACTTCACATAGGTCAAGAGAGATTATGTGAAACGATGACTGCAAGAGAACTGAAAGGGAAAAGGATGATGACAAGAAAGCAGAAGAAGTTTGAGTGAGCGAGAGGCCTAGAGGTCAGGGATTCCCTCTGTTGCGTGAAGGACGTCCTGCACTCCATCTAACCCGAGCAGTGAACGTGAAAGAAGATGAGTAATCACATCGAATGATGATAGCACTGCAAATCCACATTTGGTGCCATACCACAGAGGTCAAAACTGAAATTTAAGGTCTATTTTTTCTATTTTTGTTGTAAAAAAAATATGTACAGTATTACTAGTAATTAACTAGCAAAACTTTTGATAATCATTTAATTTACAGTAATTATACTGTATTATAAAATTCTAAACCTATTTGTCAATACAGTTCATGAGTATATTTGTACAGCTTTTTTTTGCACTCCTGTACTTC
Organism: Pygocentrus nattereri; assembly: GCF_015220715.1. NCBI lineage: Eukaryota > Metazoa > Chordata > Actinopteri > Characiformes > Serrasalmidae > Pygocentrus > Pygocentrus nattereri. The sequence continues at coordinate 28,302,320 of NC_051212.1, forward strand.
TAATGTACAACTCATATGTGCTCTAATGTGGACCCACAGCTGTCTGAGGATTTGTTTATCAATCACACCATGAACTGAACATCACAGTAGAGCAGTTATATTCACTTACACCAGTCATTAAGGCTGTAAAGGCAGCAGTACCTAATTCCCTGTTAATTCTAAGAATTTGAGAAGAACTAGATAGAAGAACTGAAACACACACACACACACAAAATAGAATACTAAAACATGTATATATATCTTTGTGGTTGGAATAAGGGCTTTTTACATAATTCCACTAAATACAAATGGCTTTTATTCCAATTTTTTCTTGTATTTTCTTATAAGGTCCATTTATGATGTTTGACTCATTTTATGTACCAAGAATGATCATAATTCATTAAACTAAAATGCAGTCTGGACTAAAGGCTGTAGGATGAGTAGGTGGATATATGCAAATGTGTTTGCTTTTGTAATGTTACAGAAACTATGAATTGAAAAGCTTATTTTCTATATACGGACTTGGGCACAAACAGTACGTTTTAAAATGTCTACACACATACAACTACTTTCAAATTCTTTAATTGAACAAAAATAATTGAGGCAAATTCAGTCTTCCGTGATATGAGACTGAAGAGATACAATGGATTACTGCAAGGCTGGTTTCTTCGCAGTGCACTCTAACCAGAATATTGTCTTGGTTTTGAGAGTAAACCTTCATAGATGCTAAACAAATCATCCAAAGAGTCCAAAAAACAGGTGCCAGCATAAAATGACAAACAGCAAAAATGAACTCAATGGCAATAGAGACATGATGGGCCTAAAATAACCAGTTAACAGAGAAACACCAACAAATATAGATAAAAATGTCCTTTATATCAAGTAGTTGCTTTGATGGTTGGCGAGCTCTGAGGAAGGTGTAGCTGAAAAGTATGTTAGGGTGGTGCAGGACATGTATGAGGATAGTGAGACAGTGGTGAGGTGTGCAGTTGGTGACAAATGGTTTCAAGGTGAAGGTAGGGTTACATCAGGGATCAGCTTTGAGCCCCTTCTTGTTTGCAATGGTGATGGAAAGGTTGACAGATGAGGTCAGGCAGGAGGCTCCATGGACCATGATGTTTGTAGATGACATTGTAATCTGTGGTGAGAGTAGAGAGCAGGTGGAAGAGAATCTGGAGAGGTGGAGGTTTGCACTGGAGACGAGAGGAATGAAGGTCAGTAGAGATAAGATGGAATACATGTGTGTGAATGAGAGGGAGGCAGGTGGAAAGGTGAAGATGCAAGGAGTAGAGGTCGTAAAGGTGGATGACTTCAAATATCTTGGGCCAACCATCCAGAGCAATGGACAGTGTAGAAAAGAGGTGAAGAAGAGGGTACAGGCAGGATGGAGTGGGTGGAGATGGATGTCAGGCCTGATGTGTGACAGAAGGATAGCAGCAAGAGTGAAAGGGAAGGTTTACAAGACAGTAGTGCGTTCTGCTATGATGTATGGTTTGGAGACTGTGGCTCTGTCTAAAAGACAGGAGGCTGAGCTGGAGGTGGCGGAGATGAAGATGCTGAGATTTTTGTTGGGAGTGACAAGGATGGACAAGATTAGAAATGAGCAGATCAGAGGGACAGTGAAGGTGGAGCAGTTTGGAGATAAAGCCAGAGAGGCCAGGTTGAGATGGTTTGGACATGTGTTGAGGAGGAATAGAGGATATATTGGTCAAAGAATGTTGGAGATGGAGCTGAGATGGTAGAAGGAGAAGAGGTAGACCTCAGAGAAGGTTTATGGATGTAGTGAAGGTGGACATGGAGATGGTTGGTGTAATAGTAGAGGAGGCAGTGGATAGGGCAAAATGGAGGCAGATGATCCGCTGTGGCGACCCCTAAAGGGAGCAGCCGAAAGAAGAAGAGCTCTGAAACTAAAATGATGTTTTTCATTCACTCTTTTGCTCATTAGAACTAAATATGGCTTGTTCAATAACTTGTTTCATTAATTTAACCACAATAAACAATTCTCTCGTTAACTGTAGTTTGGCAACAGTGGGTTATTGTTGCCAAGTAACATAACAGCACAATAGTCATTATTCCATGACCATCACATTGTGTCTTTCCATTATTTGTCACCTGACTGCAAAATTCAGTTGACGTGTGAGGTCATATCTGTGAACTGTAATTTTACAGTGATTTCAAAAGAGGAGAAAACAATAAAAAAATAAGTTATAGGACCAGAATTGTACAAAAAAACATTTCATAAGATTATTACTGCATCTCCAGAGGCTGTTTGCTGCTTCTAGTGTGGTACTGTGGGCTGAACACACTCATGTTCCGCTTCATTTGAAGCTGCAAAGGAAGCTTCACAGAATTTTCAATCAAGCACATCAGGTGACCACGTTCAGAGCCCCAAATTCCAGGCTGCTCTTACTAATCTAACTGCTATTGAAAAGAAATGATTCTACAGTTCTTCAATGCCTAATCATGTTTGACACACAACATTATTGCCAAACAAGCTTAAGAACAGGATGTGATGAATGCGGTGACAATGGGTCAACAGGGGAACAAACATTTCCTGTGTGCTGCGAAGAATAACAACAAATTCGAGAATTCACCTTACTATGGTAGTGAGACTGAACTAAGAAAGCAGAGTGGAAAAGTATCAGAAAAACAGATGACCCATACCATGACACAGACCACTGAACGTTGTGCATGTTACTTGAAGCTACGTGTTCAGCTAGACACGAGTGTAAGGGAAGTGTGGAATAGCTTTCCAGACTAGACAGCGCCTGGTGTCTGTTTGAGACTGAAATGTTTTGACTTGAATATTGCTTGAGGAATTCCAGCTATTAGGCAAAGATATCACGGGAACTTTGTTCTTTTTCAATGGAAATAAATACAATAGGTTGAAGGGGTTGATGGGGTCTTACCCATAGTAAATCATTTTCTTAAAAACACTAAAATATGTTTTTCAGGCCTACCACAAAGAAAGATGTAAAACACATTTGAACATATCTGCAGTGGGCCAATCTTCATGCTTGTCTCCCTTTTTACGTGTTTATTCATAATTTAGTGAATGAGGTAGCTTGATGTTTCAATGGAAGTACACTGCTGCTTGACACTTCCATAGTTTAGATTACTTGTGGAGAGTGTTGTTTAAAATCATGACATCAGCTTGTGAACTCATCTTGGCAGTTTAATAGACACTAGGTTGCGAGATGCCTTTAACATGGCCTAGCGAAGCTTTATTAGTACTATGAAAAAAAAACCCTGAATAAATGCGAAAATAAATAAAAACAAGACCTGAACAGTAGCATTAGAACTGTTGCATTTTATTATTGCAGTCCACTTTGAGCAATGCTGGAAGTTGTTTATTTTCTGTTTGTAACAGTTTGTACTTCTGTGTAAGATATGAAGATCATGATTTCTTCTATTTTTCCTTCATGCCAAACTGAGTCATGGAAGAATAAATTTTAGCACCACTATCATACATTGACTAAAATACTAATAATGTAATACTTGAGGATCCTGAGAACAGAGAGTATTTCTTCATTTATTTTATTCATTTAGTCAGTTGTACACATTCAAGGGCTATTATTTTATCTAATCCTCAGTGGATTGTCACAAGTATTTGGGCGATTTCAAACCCTGTGGTCTAAGCGCCCCTTGCACTTCAGAGACTTGTGGTAGTCAGAGGTTCCTGATAATCAGAGGCTCCTGGTAGTCAGAGGCCCCTGACAGTCAGAAAGCCCTGGCAGTCAGAGGTTCCTGGCAGTCAGGAGCACCCAGCAGTCAGACGTTCCTGGTAATCAGAGACCCCTGGCAGTCAATGGCTTCTGTTAGTTAGAGGCTCCTGGTAGTCAGAGGCTTCTGGCAGTCAGAGGTTCCTGGCAGTCAGGAGCCCCCGGCAGTCAGAGGTTCCTGGCAGTCAGAGGCCCCTGGCAACCAAAGGTTCCTGGTAATCAGAGGTTCCTGGTAGTAACCCCTGGTAGTTAAAGGCTTCTGGTAGTCAGAAGCCCCTGGCAGTCAAAGGCCTCTGGCATTCAGATGTTCCTTGCAGAGAGAGACCTCTGGCACTCAGAGGTTCCTGGCAATCAGAGCTGCCTGGCAGTCAGAGGCCCCTGGCACTCAGAGGCTTCTGGAAGTCAGGGGCTTCTGGTAGTCAGAGGTGTCCAGCAGTCAGAGTACTGGTACTGACAGTCAGAAGCCCCTGGTAGTCAAAGGCACCTTTCAATCAGAGGTCCCTATCGATCACTGACCCCAATGGCCTGGTCACTAATTTATCACTGAATGAACACTAGACTTTAGTTCATAGAAACACCTGTTTGCCTTATTTGTATGTAGCTATTATCTTGTGATTATTAAATTCACTGCAGGGGAAAAAGTTGATCTTTGTGTCATTGTGTTATTTGCACTCTAAAGAACTATAGAAACATCATGGGGGATTTTTATCTGACTGTCCCCCAAATTTTGTCATGGCCAGTTGTCTCCCCATCACACAATACTGCCAAGCTGGAAAGGTGAAAGGCAGTGCATCACACTAAGTGATCTGTGAGAAGGACAGCAACCCCCCCACCCCCCCCACCACAAAGAAAAAAGAGAAGCCAGTTACACTTTCTTGCATTCCCGGTTATGGATGATTGTGGCATTACCAGGAATTGGTAACTCGCAGTCTCCAGATATAAAAGTGGGTATTTTGAGAAAATCTGCTAGATTTCATCTTTGGAAAGATGTGAAATGCTACCCAGACACAACACTGTATGTTGCAGCCTTAGGAAGCAAATGATTTGAAAACATGGACATAGCAGCCTTGGCAGTTTTCAAGGTTGCATAATAGACTACAGTACAGAGTAAAGTCATAACAAGGCAAAAGTATCTGTTTCATCTGGTACTTTAAACAACACAGCAAGACAAATGTCTGGCCTTGACAGCATCTTACAAAGCAGGAAAAAATAATAAGTCTGGCAAACCAACACAGTGTATGCCAGTTTTTACTGGCGGGCAAGATTTCCTGCTAAGCACTACAGCTTGTGTGAACCTGTTTTGTGGCTGTAACTAAGGGCTGTGATTATGGTTGCTGTCTGTACACACTGAGGTCTGTATCTACCTTTCATCTGCACGCACATGCACACGCCACAGCTTACTCAAAAACAATCACAGACTTGCTGTAGTGAATAATGCTGTTGTTTATATGAGCTGTTCTGTTTGCTTCCACAGACTTCCACTGGAGATAAAGCTTCCACTTCTCTAACATATTTACTCTATCACATGAAGTTTTGAGAAGCACTGGGAAAACTGCACTTACACCCATGGTCTCTGTCAACTTTAACATCAAGAGTTTGTTGACAACAGATTTTCTTTGTCCAGTTACTTCTGGGTGCTGAAATAGGTTAAATTAATCACTTCTGCTACAAATTAAAACCTTTTTAGCCAACTATTTAAAACCTAAATGACATTAAATCAAAGTTCTGCTATGTCAGATGTTTTTTTAATTGGAAGAACTAGTATTACTGAGTCAGGAGGGAAAAACAGGGTAAAAAAGCTTTGTGTGAGCTACTGCTGCTGTAAAGCCTAAAATAATTATGTAAAATAGACATCAGGTCAGATTTTTTAGACCACATTACACATCTCGACTTGATTCTTGGTTCACTTACATCATCAGAAGATGTTTAAGTTTTGACTGAGCTCTCTTTGAATACAATTACACATTTCCACCAGGGAGGTCTTCAAATCCTTAAAATGTACATAGTGTAGCTTTAAGATTAATCTAAAGAGGATCTCTCTTTATTGCGATTACTGGTCAAATAAAATGTCATAACGGTTTAAGGCCATAAATTCTACTCATAAATTTCAATAAAATGATACAAATGTACAATAGATAAGGCAAACGAAGTCTGCAAACACTTATGTTGGCTTATTTGAGAACATATATTGGAGGATTAAGCTGAAGCAGCCAAAATAAAAAGATACTGGACAGATATGGACTAACTGTATGCACAGGCACATGCAAAAAACATCTAGACAGTTACATAACAAACCCAGATCTGCAGTGGCCAGACACACACCTTGGTGAGACATTCAGCCAGGATACACACCCTGTTCATAAACACAACACCAATAAAGACATTTTTTTCCTTACAAAGAAGTTCTTGTGCTAGAAATTTCTAACTGAAGACCAAACATTTTAGCTTAGATTTTATTATACTTGCTTTATTTGAATTTAACCTTTGGGACTGTGTGTGTGTGTGTGTGTATGTGTGTGTGTGTGTGTGTGTGTGTGTGTGTGTGTGTGTGTGTGTGTGTTTGTGTGTGTGTGTGTGTGTGTGTGTGTGTGTGTGTGTGTGTGTGTGTGTGTGTGTGTGTGTGTGTGTGTGTGAGCAAGTGAGTGTGATTCTCTGACTCACTATCTTCCTGGCTTTACTGAGTCATACAGTAAAAGGTGTTTGGTCTTATCTTTTTAAGTCTTTATACAGTGAGTGTCATGGTCTGAAAAACTTGTCTGTCTAAAAAGGAAAACCCTGCAGGAACCTAATATGACATCTGACCTATTTCCTGTCTGTGAAAATCATTACATTTCTTTTTTCAGCTTCGTTTGCAAAACCTTGCCCTGCCATGTCATCCACTTACCAAAAGCACCTTTTCATAAAAATACGATCCTCTGGTGAGTCAATTTCTCTCACTGTTGTGTATGTTAGTGTCCTTGCACACACATAGAAACAAATCAGGATTCCCAAGTGGTTCTTGGCACATTCGGTTCTAGGAAAAGTTCCTACATACAAAAGTCACAACATTTTGATGGAAGGAGGACAGGAAGACTGGACGACCCTGGAAATACAATGTGTTGAATAGTACTTGACACCTTAAATAGCCAGAGCTTGCCAGTGGGCCCAAAGTTTTATGATACACTTCTACGGGCTCTGGACTTTTAACTGACTTGAACATTCCATTTTGTCTTTAGCAATGCAGTAACACCTCTGGAACTTTACCAGATGTTTCCTTGGTGAGTGTTTCTTTAATAACTGTAGCTAATTTTAATCATAACTCAAAGACACTGGCCAGTACACGACTATATTTGAACAGTTGTACAAGCACAAAAATGTTTATTTAAATGCAGAAAATATATGTTTCAGTAGTGACTATTTTTGAGCTTACACACAGATTTTCAGACTTTCTGACACATTTACTTCAAAACAATGGGATCTATCTGTTCACTGTGTGGACATGAGGGACAGGGTTGCACTCTCACGTCCTGCTCTAAAATGCAGGGTAATGGCTAAAATAGGGTTCCACGTATGGATTTTAAATAAAGCTTTTTAAATTTTTAAATTTGTACTTAATGTTTAAACTCTTGATATATCCAAACTTTTAACTTCACTTTAAAAGAATTCAAAATTATGTTAAAAAAAGCAACATTGAAAAAAAAAACATTGCAAAACAAAGCATATTCTTCTCACAACATGAAATTTAGGGTTTATGGTTCAGGAAAGAAAACTATAAATTATTATTTTGTATAGCTTATTACTATCTCAATTACTGCTTGTTTAAGTAGATCATGACTTAATCCTTTTAAACATGTAGTGTGTGAATACTTTCTGTGTAATTTAGCGGAATTGTTCTTATATTGGAAACTTCCTTAAAATAATGAAAACCAGAATTGGCTATGTCCAAACATTTGTCTGATACTGTGCATTCTGACCGACCTTTCTTAAGGACCTCAGAGCAGGAATACTGATCTATAGTTGTGACGCTTTCTCTGTGCATGCATACATGTCTGCATACAAACCTGTTACATGAAACACATGAGAGCCACTACCTCAGGTTAGTGTCTCAACTAATTTGTGCTACTTTATTCTGGAGGGACACTCGAAGCATAAAAAACATGTCTGGACTTGAATTTAACACTTTTATCAAGTTTCTTTGTTGAAGCTTTCTTACCAACAAGTTGCAACAAGGCACAAAAAACATTCCAAAAACCTTGCAAAGTGAATTTTCCAAGTAAGTGATAGCTGTTGACACAGACCCACCCAAACAGTACTGAATGAGCATGCTAATAGTTCTACTGTGGAAATGCTTACTCAGATTTGCCATACTAAACCACACTATGTCATCTGTGTGTATGTGAGGAGTGTTTCACAGATGCTTTGCTGACAAAAAGAACACGGTGTTCCAGACCTGTATTGAAGGCCAGATCTACATAAGTGGGCAGACTATTCTGTCATACACACACAATGAGTGTAGACAAACACTCACTGGACATTTTATTATGTATATCAGCTCATATACAGTGGGGTCCAAAAGTCGGTGGACACTGATGAAAAAGCATTTTGAATTCCTTTCTTATTTACTGCAAAGTTGAATGATATTATCAGCATAATAAAGTGAGTGAACAGAAGAATCTTTGAATGTTTACATGAATTTCAGAATATCTGTCAGTATTTGTCCCTTCAGGACTGAACCTTGGAGCAACATTTTAGTGAGGTCCATTTTGCATTTCATTTATTCCTTTCCCGTCTCTCTATTCTTCCATAAACAGGTTTTACTGTTCTACAAATTCATTGAATTCATTACCGTTTCAATGCATTAACTCATTTAAATAATTATTAATTCATATCTATTTCTTTGCATGTTTATTTGCAGCTTAGAATACAAGTTCAACCCTATACTAAACCAGACGTTTGTTTCATATGGTTTTATTTCATTTTTATCTCTCCATCTTTCTCTCTCTCTCTCTCTTTCTCTCTCTCTATGTCTCCTTTGGCTTTTGTATCTCAATCCTGACTGATTACTGGGAAAGTATACGTTATATAAGCCTGTTTCTACCACAACCAAGCTAGCAGCTTGTTTTGAGTGAAAACCTGCAGACAGAAATGTTTCATTAAGATGATTTGTGTTAAGAAAATTGTTTAGTTGAATGGAACTACCTTTCCAATAACTTTGCCAAGAAAGGAGGGTTAAAATGTGTCTGTAGTTGTTCAGCAAAGGGGACTTCTGTTCTTGATCAGTGGCTTGACAACAGATGTTTTGAGACTTTGTGGAACGATTTACAGTTTCAGTGAGCGATTAACTATATTAAGAACATCAATAGATAATGAACTCAGTATCTGTTTAAACGAAGCTGGTAAAGGTCCAGAGAGCAGGTTGTGGATGTGTGACAGTGTAGCCAAGCCAACACAGTGAGTATTAACAATGTTGTCTCTAACAGTATTAATTTTGGTGCTAAAGAATATTGTAAACTCATTAATGGATATGCAGGTTGGGGTTAACCAAGAGAAGAAGTTTGTATTTTCTTTGTAAGCATCAATTTTAAGTGTGAGAAATGAAGTTTCCTGGCATTTTTTACTGTTAAATCTTTTCAACTGCATTATATTAATATCCTGATGAACTGTCAGCCTTGTGTGTCTCCACTGCCTCTCTGCTCTCCTGCAGTCTCTCTTTAGATTTTGAATGATAGGTGTATTTCTACAGAGGGTTTTGGTTCTGCCTGAAACAATCTTGGTTTTTAGTTTTTTTAGTGGGACAAGAGGATCAATACATTTGATAATCCTGTAATTAAATTCATTGACCAAAGTTTACAGGATGAGAGAGTAGAGGAGGAAGAGAATGCATGAGATCACTGAATGCTTCTGTACAGTCAGCACTTCATTATACTTCTCTTATCGTTTGATGTTTTGGTACATACTGACACATGGAAGAAGACACAGTAGTGAAATGAGATTGCAAGATCAACTACTTCTGGTGTCTTACTGTGAAGGAGATATGAAATAATCAAATCGAGTTTATGAAGGGGCTGTGAGACATGCTGCAGAAGATCAAATGAATTCCATATCCTAATAAAATCGATGCTCATAGGATCTGTAAGTACATCCATGTGAATATTAAATTCTTCATTAATTAAAACATAGTCCAAGTCAGTTAAATCTCTAGAAAGCATTTCTCTCAGTTCGTCTATAAAACCTATGGATGGTAATTAAGTAGAATGTGGGTGGTAATTAACTAGCTGAGAACAGGGCGATTGCTTTCAAACAACATTGCCAGACATTCAGAAGTAGAACATTTCCCCAGTGAAATCTGCTTATAAAAAAAAAAAAAGGTTGATAGAGATGCAATCCTTCCTCACATCTTCTCTCTAGGTACACTGAAAACCCTCAAATTTAGGGGTCAGAACATAAACTCCATTACTGTCAAGTCATGTCTCTGACAGGAAAAGAAAGTGTAATGTTCAGTGAGCTGGGAAACAATGAAAACTCTGTTGCTAAGTGAATGGACATCCAGTAATGTAGCTTTAAGTGACGCCATTTGGCAAATGTGTTCAGCGTGCTGACGACTACCGCAGTTAGCACGTTGGAGACCATCAGGGCAGAAATATACTCAGTGCAAGTGTGTAGGGTTACATTTACATTTACATTTATGGCATTTAGCAGACGCTCTTATCCAGAGCGACTTACAAAAGTGCTTGTCATTACTTCAGAATATCTCATGTTAATAAAGGTCGACATCATTTTAAAGAGCTTTGCTCTAAATTGCTACCTGAAGTTATCTATGCATTGAGACCTAAAACAAATACAACAAGTAGAAAAATACCTACAACTCAACACAGAGTCTACACAACACTAAACCTGCTGAAAAAAAGTTTGTAATAAAATACAGTGAACAATAAAAGAGGTGAAGATCTTTAATAGACAGTTAGTGATTAGATAAGTGTAGTGTAAAGAGATGGGTCTTCAGACGTCATTTAAAGACAGCAAGTGATTCTGCTGTTCGGACACTTAGGGGAAGTTCATTCCACCACCTTGGTGCCAGGACAGAGAACAGTCTGGAGGCATGTTTTCCTTGTGATCTGCAAGATGGTGGGTCAAGTCGAGCCGTAATTGAAGCACGAAGGTCTCTGGGTACGGATCTAGCTTTCACCATTGATCTCAAGTAGGAAGGAGCTGGACCATTTTTGGCTTTGTAGGCCAACATCAGGGTTTTATATCTGATGCGAGCTGCTACAGGAAGCCAATGAAGGGAACGCAGCAGTGGAGTGACATGGCTGAATTTAGGATGGTTGAAGATAAATCGAGCTGCAGCATTCTGGATCAGTTGCAGGGGCCTGATGGTATGCATTGGAAGACCAGCCAGAAGGGAGTTACAGTAATCTAGTCTAGAAATGACTAAAGACTGAACAAGTACCTGTGTGGCCTCTCTAGAGAGAAAAGGTTGAATTCTCCGGATGTTGTAAAGGAGAAATCTGCATGACCGAGTCAGGTTAGCAACATGAGCCGTGAAAGAGAGTTGGTCATCTACAACTACCCCAAGACTACGAGCTTCTGTAGATGGAGTAATCAGGGTGTTCTCAAAGGGAATTGAGAGATCACACCGAATACCAGAAGATCCCGGGATGTAAAGCATCTCCGTCTTGCTTGGGTTCAGCTTGAGGTGGTGGGTTGTCATCCACGATGCAACGTCTGCCAGACATGCTGCGATCCGAGTCGAGACCTGTGTGTCATTAGGAGGAAAAGAAAGGATGAGTTGTGTGTCATCAGCATAGCAGTGATATGAAAAGCCATGAGAAGAAATAACATGTCCGAGTGAGCGGGTATAGAGAGAAAATAGGAGAGGACCCAGAACTGAACCTTGAAGAACACCAGTGGAGAGGTTGCATGGAGTGGATGTTGAGCCCCTCCACGTTACCTGGTAGGAGCGCCCCTCTAGGTAGGACTCAAACCACTTCCATGCTGTTCCTGAAATGCCAAGGCCAGAAAGGATAGACAGAAGAATCTTGTGATTGACAGTGTCAAAGGCTGCAGAGAGGTCGAGAAGAAGCAGAACTGATGACAGTCCAGCTGACCTTGCTGCATGGAGTTTCTCTGAAACTGCGATGAGTGCAGTTTCAGTAGAGTGGGCTGGTTTGAACCCGGATTGGTTGGGGTCCTGTAGCTGGTTTTCAGAGAGAAAGACAGATAGTTGGTTGTAAACAGCACGTTCGAGAATTTTAGAAAGGAAGGAAAGGAGAGATACCGGTCGGTAATTGTTGATGTCGGTGCCATCGAGACTCGGCTTCTTTAGGATGGGGACCACCCTAGCTGCGGGTTAGGGGGCAATAGTGGAGAGATCAGAGCAGGGCTGCATTCAGCCCCGCAAAACCTTTATTTTAATGGAAACAGTGGTGCACTGAACACTCTCCTATGTTACAAAAGTGATGCAACTATAGCAGCTAAAAAAAAAATTCTTGTTGCCCTTCTAGTGTAGTGTATTCTGTTAGAAATATACAATACAGTACTTATAACAAACCACTGCCTCAGTTATTGCATACACCAAGCTGCAACAGCCATATGTGTAGAAGACATTTTAGAATCCATTGTGCCTTTTTAAAATGCAGGGGTTTATATACACGTCACTGCTGATTGTTTGACATCTCTAATGCACCCATCAAATGAGAGAAAATATACCTCAAAGCCCGCTGCACACTGTTTCACATTGTTTTGACAGAACCTGTCATTTAACCTGGACACCATGACAAAACTTGCACAATGTTTTGAGATTGAATGATCCCCTGGATTTATTGTTATGCAAAAAGCCTCAACAGCTACACATGGATATTTTACCTGTTCTGTTGGAATGAAGAGGCAATATTATATCATATATGTTTATCTATGTGTAAATGATTTTTGCGTGAGAATCAACCGCTGGTCTGCTATGGCATGTGACACAGCACACAGGTGGTATAAGACAGTTGGGCTTGGATGTCGCTATAGCACCCCTTGCTGTAACGTTAAGAATACAGCTCACATTTGCATTGCTTTATGAATTGTATTGAGACGCATTTTCGAATGCAACAACATGGGAAACCATGTAGCTCGAAGCATCTGTGTTTATGTTTTTGCGTGAAGTGTGTTTCAGACCTTAGGACTGATTCACACGTTACCTCGGCTGGCCGTAGTGTTGCAGACTGCTTTGCAATGCACAGTCAGAACACTAAGAACTAGACAAGGGCATGTCCTGACAAAAATGCACAGTTCGATGGTTGCTAGGGTGTACCCTGATGGTCACTACATCGTAACAACATGTGTAACTATTGTCTTTACTCATCAGAGGCTTTTGCCCATACTTGTGGAGTCCACACCAGCTTGAATGCACGTTGTCAATATAGCCCAAAAAAAATGAGACACACCAAATACTAAGACATTCTGAAATTCATAAATACTTCAAAGATTCTTCTTTTTCACTCAGACTGTTATGCTGATAATATAATTTGTATTGAAAATGTTGTATACAATTACAAAGGAATGTAATGCATTGTCAATAGCGGACTCAGACTTTTTGACCTTGATGTATATCAACAAACACACAAAATGTGCTCTACCATTAGTGTTATACAAGTAAATGTGGATAAAAATATAACAAACTATCCCAAAGCTACAGCAATTCCTAAGCAATTTAAATCAACGTTAAAAATAAACAGCATATAATATTTCATTTATGTATTTCCAATGTGGGCATTATTTACCCTGGACCTGATGCTCATCTTCAGTTTGTTAATTATCAGGGTTTAGCTCAAAGAGCAACTATTTTAGGGTTTGAAGGGTTTCTTTTCATTCTAAACCTGAGTCACTTCACTCTCCCCTGTGCATTCTCTTCAGTGATGCATTATTGTCTCATGATTTTCCCTGTGTTCCAGCATCTACAGTAAAAGAAAAAAAACTCTCTATCCTGTGTGTCATCCTCAGAGTTCAGATATTCCACTGAGAATGATTTTCCAACTTGCCTGGCTCGCTGTTATGTAATGCTATTTCCAGAGTCTACATGCTGTGTGGCACTGAAAAACCATTAAGGAAAATGGCCCCTGGATAAATCATCCTGTGTAGCTGTTAACCTCAAATGTTCATGAATATACAAACTCCATATGATGTCATTGTGGTAGTTTTACTCCAAACTCCTTTGTTTTTCTCATTTTGGAGTAAGAGACCTGATTACCTCACAGTCGCTGTCTTTGTGTGGTATGTGGTTTTCACACCAGTTTGGCGTCTCATTCTTGGCTTTAATTACTTCTGAGCTTATGTACTTTAAAACTACCCATCGGTTACAGAGACAATGGTGCAGCATTGTAGCTGATGAGGTAGACAAGGGAGCAGGACACAAGGGCAAAGGAACAACCTAATAGAATACACTAGAGAAACACATTAGGAACATTCAAATAACCTAGAAAACTAAACAGAAGATATGCAAAAATGACAAAATAAAGTAGTATAATTGACGAGAAGGAGTTTTTTTTTTTCAAATTATGTCAAAAACTGAAAAATACAAAATTTTGTCCCAAGAACAGCAATATACTGGGAATCACAAACAAGAAACACCTGGCAACTATTACTGGGTGGGTTACAGACAAGACAGAGGTGAATAGAATAATGGGGGGGGGGGCTATTAGATGTTTTATTAATTTCTGAAAATGCTAAACAGGGTTTACCTTAGTAAAAGAATAATAACATCCAAAACATAAAGGTCAGAAAATAAGAGTCCCTGATTTTGTCTTCATGTAAACAAATTAAATTATGTTGTAAATTCATCAGTCAAACAAAAAGAGACTTAGAGTTAACAGCTACTCTGAATTTCATTTTAACAGAAGCCACAATGACTAAGAGGACATCGGATGCAAAATGTATTTGTCATGGATGAGAAGTCATACCTTCAGATTCTTTTCACTTTTTCAACATAGCACATTTCTCTGAAAACTGTGCATTCCATGTTTAACATTACGTCTATGTGGCCAAGCACATCCATGAATTCTGTATTAACGGGAAATGTTATTAAAACCATTGTGTTGTTTATGGAATAATCTTTGACTGTTATTTTGCTTTGTCATCATAATAAAACAGTTCAAAACTACATTGCTCGTATATTTTAATTATTTATTGAACATTAAAATAGTTTATCATATTGCTCATTTATTGTATGTGCTTTAAAACAGCAATAAGTCATAAGAGGCCATTTGAAATAGTAATTTTACTTAAAAGGACTGAAATTAGCAGCTAAAATGCAACTGAAAGCTGTCAAATTATGTAGCTTTTTAGGTTATATGAACAATTTAAAAAATATGATTTGAAATGGCCTCTCCATGGATCACCACCTTATCGTGGTGGAGGGGTTTGCGTGCTTGAATGATCCTAGGAGCTATGTTGTCTGGAGCAAAAGCTCCTGGTAGGGTCTCCCATGGCAAACTGGTCCTAGGTGACAGGTCAGACAAAGTGTGATCCATAATAACCCCTATGAGAAGACAAGAACAGGATTTGTGCGCCCTGCCCGGAACAGGGTTACCGGGGCCCCACCCTGGAGCCAGGCCTGGGAGAGGGGCTCGCCAGCGAGCGTCTGGTGGCCGGGCATTTACTCATGGTGCCCGGCCGGGCCCAGCCCGAAGGAGTTACATGAGTCCCTCCTCCCATCAACCCACCACCAATGGGAGGGGCAGTAGTAGGGGTTCGGTGCTTTGTGGATCGGGCAGTATCCGAAGGCGTGGGCCTTGGCGTTCTGATCCTCAGTTGCTGAAACTGGCTTTTGGAACTTGGAACGTTACCTCACTGGCGGGGAAGGAGCCTGAGTTGGTGCGCGAGGTTGAGAGATACCGGCTAGATATAGTCGGGCTCACCTCAACACACAGCTTGGGCTCTGGGTCCAATCTCCTTGAGAGGGGCTGGACTTTATTCTTTTCTGGAGTTGCCAATGGTGAGAGGCGGCGGGCAAGTGTGGGCTTTCTCATAGCCCCTCGACTCGGTGCCTGTATGTTGGGGTTTTCTCCGGTGGACGAGAGGGTAGCTTCCCTACGCCTTTGGGTTGGGGAACGGGTCCTGACTGCTGTCTGTGCTTATCAGTTCAGAATACCCAGCCTTCTTAGAGTCCTTGGAAAGGGTCCTTGAAAGTGCTCCTCCTGGAGACTCTATTGTCCAACTGGGGGACTTTAACGCTCACGTGGGCAATGACAGTGAGACCTGGAGGGGTGTGATTGGGAGGAATGGCCTCTCTGATCTGAACCCGAGTGGTGTTCAGTTTTTGGACTTCTGTGCAAACCACAGTTTGTCCATCACGAACACCATGTTTGAACACAAGGATGTCCATAAGTGCACATGGCACCAGGACACCCTAGGCCGCGGTTCAATGATTGACTTTGTAGTCGTGTCATCGGACTTGCGGCCATGTGTTTTGGACACTCGGGTAAAGAGAGGAGCTGAGCTGTCAACTGATCACCACCTGGTGGTGAGTTGGATCAGGTGGTGGGGGAAGATGCCAGTCAGACCAGGCAAGCCCAAACGTATAGTGAGGGTTTGCTGGGAACGTCTGGCAGAAGAAACTGTCAGATTGAGCTGACTGTAGCTGTGGCCGTAAGGTAGTTGGTGCCTGTCGGGGCGGTAATCCTCGAACCCGGTGGTGGACACCCCAGGTGAGAGATGGCGTCAAGCTGAAGAAGGAGTCCTACCGGGCATGGTTGGCCTATGGGACACCAGAGGCAGCTGGCAGGTATTGACAGGCCAAGCGATCTGTGGCTTCAGTCGTCGCCAAGGCAAAAACCCGTGTATGGGAGGAGTTTGGTGAGGCCTTGGAAAGTGACTTTAAGTCGGCTCCAAAAAGATTCTGGCAAACCGTCAGGCGACTCAGAAGGGGAAAGCAGTGTGCCACTAGCACTGTATATAGTGGAGATGGTGTGCTGCTGACTTCGACTGAAGATGTCATTGGGCGGTGGAAGGAATACTTTGAGGGCCTTCTCAATCCCACCAACACGTTCTCTAGTGAGGAGGCAGAGTCTGGTGACATGGGAATAGGCTTGTCCATTACTGAGGTCGAAGTCGCTAAGGTAGTTAAGAAACTCCTTGGTGGCAAGGCTCCAAGGGTGGATGAGATCCGCCCTGAGTTCCTCAAGGCTCTGGATGTTGTGGGGCTGTCTTGGCTGACACGCCTTTTCAACATTGCGTGGACATCGGGGGCAGTGAAACTGGATTGGCAGACTGGGGTAGTGGTGCCTCTTTTTAAAAAAGGGGACCGGAGGGTGTGTTCCAACTACAGGGGAATCACATTCCTCAGCCTCCCTGGTAAGGTCTATGCAGGGGTACTGGAGAAGAGAGTCCGCAGGGTGTCTGGACTCTCCCTAAGAGATAGGGCGAGAAGTTCGGTCATCCGGGAGGCACTCGGAGTAGAGCTGCTACTTCTTCACATCGAGAGGAGTCAGCTGAGGTTGTTCGGGCATCTGGTTAGGATGCCTCCTGGACGCCTCCCTCGGGAGGTGTCACAGGCAAGTCCATCTGGGAGGAGACCCCGGGGAAGACCCAGGACACGCTGGCGTGACTATATCTCCCAGCTGGCCTGGGAGCGCCTCGGAATCCCCCTTGGAGAGCTAGTGGTAGTGGCTGGGGAAAGGGAGGTCTGGGCCTCATTGCTTAGGATGCTGCCCCCACGACCCAAACCCCGGAGAAGCGGAAGATAATGGATGGATGGATGGATGGATGGATGGATGGATGGATGGATGGATGGATGGATGGATGGATGGATGGATGGTTTGAAATGAAATGCCCTGCGATGGACTGGCGACCTGTCCAGGGTGTATCCTGCCTTCTGCCCGATGACTGCTGGGATAGGCTCCATCAACCCCTCCCCCCACCCCCCACCCCCATGACTCTGAGGGAGAAGCGGCTTAGAAAACGGATGGATGGATGGATGGATGGATGGATGGATGGATGGATGGATGGATGGATGGATGGATGGATCAATGGATGGATGGATGGATGGATGGATGGATGGAGGGATGGTTTGAAATGTGAATATTTGGTTAGGCCAGCACAATCTTAGTACTAGAAACACAAAAAATACATTTTTTGCAATTAATCTTGTGACAAAGCTGTGCTGAACAATGAGTGAAAAGGTTTAGTGGCACTGTCTAGTAGAAACAGTCCTAGACATTTAGTAAATTTTTAAAATAAATATGTTTAAAATATAAAATGAGTTAAGAGATGAGTTAGGAGAATTTTTAACACACACACACACATACACACACACATATACAACCACAATTCCAATGAAGTTGGGATGTTAAATAAAAACAGAATATGATGATTTGCAAATCCTTTTTAACCTATATTCAACTGAATACTCTACAAAGACCGTGTTGCAGGCATCAAATTAAAAATGAGTGAATATTTACAAAAAAAACAATAAAGTTTATCCATTTAACATTAAATATCTTGTCTTTATAGTGTATTCAATTGAATATAGGTTGAAACGGATTTGCAAATCATCATATTCTGTTTTTATTCATGTTTTACACAACCTCCCAACTTCATTGGAATTGGGGTTGTGTATATATATATATATATATATATATATATATATATATATATATATATATATACATAAAGACTGTGTGAGTTGCTCATGGAAAGTTTATTTGATGTTTGAATCACTAATAAGCACTCTGAATGAGTCGTGTTGTTTGCCTTGAATAGAATCGAAGCTGCCTAAAGACAGATTAGGACACTATTTCCTGAGACACCACAGTGAAAGATAACCCTGGAACACTGTCCACTGCACAATGCTCTTCCCCGGATATACCACACTGGAAATTTATGCCATGATTCTGCAGTTCCTGTGCGCAACATTTTGGCCCACAATTCAGTTAGATCACCAGGGAACTCATCTTTCCAGAAAATCTGAATGGCATCAATTAGGTGTCCAGAAAGACAGACTTTATTGTACAAGGACACAAACATCTGGAACTAAGCTGGGAGTTTCCTAACAGTCATTTTTTCATGACAGGAAAACAAGAACGAAAGTAAAAAAAAACAAAAAAAAAAAAACTCAGAAACAGCTTTTGCGTTCTACTTGACAGCTGTTGAGTGAAATATAATAGCTTTGTAGAGGCCGCAAAATTCCCAGGAAATAAGCTACTGTTGGTTTAAATTGGTCTTACTGTAAGTTTTTTCACATGACTAACAGTGTTTGCATTTTGGAGTTTCTTCATATCTTGAGCATTTGTATCCGCTGTGTTGTTTGTGGCCTATATTTCATCATATATATCATAAGTGTTTATCTTATGGAAAAATCATGAGCAACGGGCTTAGAATATGAGCCCAATGTTGATAATTAACCTTTTTGTTTGGATGATTAGAATAAGAACAATTTCAGCTTGAAATGAAAATGAAAAATGCTTTGATGATGAAGGATATTGTGAAAACTACTGGAATGAGATGAGGAAATTCCTGAATGATGCCTGACTGTGGCTCCAGGAAGAACCACTTTAAGGGCTGGAAACTTAAAAGGTGAAAGTGCCACAGTCTAAATCCTACAGTAGATAAGAAGACATGTAGAATGGCTCACTGAACATTCAAGTTTTACATAGTACTCCACTTACCCCAAACATAGTCGATGTCCATTACTTGTTGGCTACATGAGGTTTGTAGCTCCAATGCCAAACTAAATAAGCTTCAAACACTAAACATGTCCTGATCAATCAACTATGTTCGGGGTAAAAGGAAAATTGTTTAAAGTACACTTTTCAACAAAGCATCTCTTAAGAGCACAGCTTTTTCAACAGTGCACTACAGCTACTTTTTGTGTATCGGACTAAAACAAGCTTTATCACTTTGCCACTGAATTGATGCCATGAGTCATAAGATACTTGAGGAATTCTTAAATATTATTTCTATGTTGGCCTGGTTCTCCAGACTGACAACAGCTAATAAGAAGAACTGATAAGCACAAATGTAAAGCACAAAGTACAAAGATGATTGTGTTATAAGACCTCTCTGACACTTAGTTGTGCGCCAAGAAAAGCTTTGGTGCCCCCCTCCCCCAATATCTGCTTATGAAGTTTATTTGTATTTATTAATTAGAATTAAGTAAGATGTTTTTGTAACTGTACCTTTAAGGCTGATAAATGACCTCTGTTCTGACAGGCCCTGCATTGTGCCTCATTCAGAAAGCAGTCCAGGCAGAAACAAGCTACTAAACTGTCTTTTGCAGCATAATTTTCATGTACAGACAGTTAGAATTGGGAAGTGAAAGGTATGTTTTGCAACTTTAACTACATTAAACTTCAGAATTCAGTTTTCCACAATATGAGCCCTTTAAAATAGGTAAAAGATGAGTTCAAATGGAAGATAAGCAGAACCTCCCACAATTCAAAAGTCAAAAAACCAAATCAGCCAAAACAAGACATTTCTTTAAAGGAACCTGCTCCAAGAATGCAAGAACAGTTAGGTTTTTATTTAATTTATACAAAAATGTCATTGTGTAAATTTCTGTATTTTTTGTTAATAAAAATCTAAGTATTTGTTGCGTCCATCATCTCTTTTGATCATAATCCTAATTAAATTGCCTAGCATCATTTCTACATGTTTCTGCAGAGCTGTAGCATGCACGTTATTATTCTATTACTGAGAGTGTCTCGCCTTAAAAGGTTACTCAAACAGTTGAACAAAATCATTCTTCTGTTTAAAATAATATATCCTTCAATAATAAATGTTAACTGAGTATGGTTCTATTCATTTTTGATAAATGAAGAGTTAAAATGAATGAATGGAATTGTGTGGAAGGGGATTTCTGAGCCTTGCTGGAACAGCCAATCTTACTTAGATGAATAGATGTTAGGGGGACTGGTGAAGTGAGAGTTGCTTACATATATGGAAAGAATTAAAACCATGAGATAGTTTTCATTTTACTGCATGTCTGTGGCTTTTTAGATATGTGAGGTTAGTCAGTGTGATTGTGTGTTTCAACATCAGTGATGTAGACTGCTGACATCACTGTCATTTGCAGGCATTTGGGCCAGAGGGGAATGCTGAGCATTTAGCACGCTGGGCACGTTTTGGTCCACACTGACGACTGTAGGATCCAGTGATAGGAAAGAAAAGACGTAAAAAGAGTCTAACAATGGTGTGAAAGTGTTGAAATCTAGCCATGATGCTGGGAATTTTGATTAATCTGTTAATCATGTTGATATCAAAACCAATCCAGGCTTAACTCAAACTGTAAGAGGTGAGGTGCTTTTGTCATGCTTCAATGCACCTTGTGAACTCTTTTTCTTCATGAGTAGTTGCACTGTTTCTCACTGACAGAATGACTGAAGTAAAAGCACCTTTCCAAAATACAATTTAAGCAAAAGTATGAAGGGGACAGGTCATCAGGTCAACAAAACTACTTAAGTACTGAATAATTTAAGGAAAATTTGTGAAAAATCCATATTTACCCAGAATACTAAAAAAAACTGCTCAACCTAAAAAATGTATTTCTTAAGTTAACAAGCAACTTAACTCATTTTATTCACCTCAGATCAGCACTTTAAATGAAACAATGCAAGGCAACTTTTGCTTTAGGTGAACAAAATCAGGCTTGTTAGGATCTGTTCTCAATTTGATGCACTGTTGATATAAAATAAAATGCTAAAACCTCACAAGTCAGAGAGAGTCATAAAGCAGTAATGTCACAAATTTTAAAAAGGAGCTAGTAATGTTGATGAGAATGTAGATTAAAGGCCTACTTGTAGATTATTTTCCTCACAAGTAGGCCTTTAATCTACAAGTAGGCCTTTACTTCATCAAAATTGTACTCATACAATACATATGGCGGTTAAAGGTAACTAGTTATTAAATGTCTTGATTTCCTCAAGATTTTAACTCATATCTGTTTCTGTATATTTGCTCTCCATAGACTGCTTTGCTACAAAGATTGTCCTACCTAGACCAAGCCATTCCATTCATTCATTTATTCATTCATATTACACCAATTGAAGATAAATGGCCCATCTAGATAAGCCCTTCTGAATGAGACCCTCCCTGCAGTTCCAACACTAAAAGTCAATGTCACATGACAACTCGGTGGTGCTGCGGTTCATGGGTTTGTGGGTGACACAGCATGTACAGATTAGATCGAGTGTCCTAAAACCAAGATTGAAGAGCATGTTCGTTCTTTATTCACATTGTGGCATTTCTGAAATCATTGATCTAAAGCCATGAACAGGCAGAAAATGGATAGCCACAAGCGTGGAAGAGGCTAATAGCATCTTTTTACCAAATAAAGACAAATACAGCCTTGTCTGGCCATGAGCTTATAGGGCAGCAGTGCTCATGCTCAAAGCAGTCAGGCCACCAGCCAACACACTTTGGCTTGAGGGTGGCAAATCATCACATGCCTGGTCTGATTGGTGTGCGTCAAGATTATGCAGCTAGCTCCCGGGATAGTTTGAGTGTAGCCTGGTAAGCTCACTAAGGGCAGCCCAGACTCTTAAAGGGAACTCTTACAGTTAAGACATGCAAGGCCATATTTGGTGTACATGTCCAATACTATTAACATTTGCATACACCAGGCAAAATAAACAAAATACCTCTAAGTTACAATTTTTCTTTGCAGCATCAAATGGCTGCGCTTCCATTAGGAACAGTGATCTAAATATCTAATTAAAATAAAATTCTATAATTCAACCTTTCTGACTTTAGCTAAAGCATGGCATTACCCAAGAGAAAAACAATTTGATTGTCATATTTTCAGTATTGTGCGCAGTGCAACCACATGACCTACTAATAGAGGTATTTCACCTATTTATGTATTTTTAATAATAAATAAAGCATTTCTATTTGGTTAATCCATCATATTCTGATAGTACTGGATATATAGTACACTAATATATAGCTTATAAGTCTGAAGTGTTGTTTATTCTCGGTTGTGTAGGTGGGATGACGAAAGCTCTGTAGACACTATCTGGATTTAAACATGAACAACTTTATTTCAAATTAAAAGATAGCGCTAAAAGCCCTTGTTGCCGAGACCCAGAAGCCAATGTGGAATCTCCTCCAAGTCCAAGATGGTTCAGCTTTTTAAACAAAATTTGCGCACACTCATAACGCGCATCATACATTAACATGTGAAAACATCTGGAAAAGCTTATTCTTACAGCTGACAAGGCAGCTAGGCAGCTAGGGCCTCAACTCTCCCTTCAACATATACACTCACACGAGAAAACATCTTATGGTATGGCTTACATCTGGTTTTTGTTATTATGGCATTACCTTCTAGGAAGACCAAGAGGCCCAACTGCGCCCCCGGCAAAAATCTGACATTACGTATGGAATGACAGATAAAAATATGAAGAAAAACATGAATATTGCAATATAACAATATAACAAATACAAGATATTTGTATGGACATATGGTTCTAGGAAAAAACCTTTAATTAGTATTGAACTAATTTGCATAGAGTTCAATGCAAAAGTTCTTAAAATGCTTCAAAATTGTGAAATGTTCTTCACTCTCACATACTGTATCTATCTAACTGTGACAGTGCTGACAACAGTTGCGAAAATGTCCTAATTTTCTGAAACTCTGAGAAGTTCACAGCCTCCCAAGCAGAGCGGAAAGTCAGAAGCTTGAAGCATCTGGTGATGATTTGCCATTAATCACAAAGTACATTACACTATCTGAATGTAACAATACTAACAACATGAGGCACTCATTCACTAAGCAATATCCAATCTAATTTTCTGTAGATGGTGATCAGCTTTGATGGAGACGTGATGTGGAACTGATCTTGGTCTTTGAGGTTTTAGCTTCAGCCATTGCGTGCACCATGAATGAGTGAATATCTTGAAAGAAAACTGAACTTAAAATGGTAAGTCACCAAAATTCTGGTTTAAATCACCAGCCTGGAAGAAGTCAAGAAAGTTTCCCACATGCAGGAAAGTGACTGCACTCAAAAACCATGCAGCCTTCAACTGAGTTACTCAAACTCCAATGGGGAGGGCAACAGCACTGCATAGTTCAGTGCTTGCCCTGTTACTAGGCTTGTCACAGTCAAGTTTTACCTGATGATTAATTACTATACAAAGTGTGCAATTAACAATTTTATTGTCTTCTTTTGTTCAGCATATACAACTATTACAATACAAGCCTGAACTACTGGCTAATTTGGCTGATGACCTATCTTGCTTCCAAGCTGTCAACAATAGATCCCAAATGAAGAAAGACAGCTCAAGTAAACACACGTTCTCGTGGCATTTTCTGCTTTCTTTTAGTTATGTGTATTTATCTCAAACCAACTGATGAAAGCACACCAAATTTACATATGTGAACATGTGAAAGCAGTGGGCTGAAATAATTGTGGTCAGGCTATTATGTAATAATGGTGACAGATCTGCCTGATAGCTCTGATTCACTCAATATGCAACTATTACAGTACAAGCCTGAACTGGCCATATTGGCTGAATAGCTATCTTGCTTCCTACCTGTCGTTACTAGCTCCCAACTGAAGAAACACTCAAGTAAACAAACCTCAGGTGCTCACTGTGTTTTCTGCTTTCTTTTATTTACACGTATTTGCTTCAAACCAACTTGTGAAAATACACCAAATTCACATATGTGAACATGTGAAAGTGACCTGAAATAATTGTGGTCAGGCTATTATGTAACAGGCCAGCCTGATATCACTGATTCGCTCAGCTTAGATAGATGAATCAGGGTAGCCTTCTTTAAGTGTCTTTAAATAACATTAACATAACATGTTTAAGAAAACTTGCCAACAACAACAATGTGCCATGGAGCAAATAAAGCTATAATAATTATAGAGCACAACTATAATGTATCTTATATTTTAGAGCATATCAGAGTGCTGCCTTCTCACTGTAGCAGCTCTATATACGACTTTCTTCTCAGTTGTATTTTTAAGCATTTAGATACTTAAAGGGGAATCCCATGACTTATTTATTTTATTTCTACATAATTCAGTAGTTACGATATTCACAAAGGCATTTTGAGTTGTTTGATGTAAAATGCACCTTACTGAGCCATTATTCTTGGCTGCTACTCTAGACCACACATTGAATGTTGACAGTATTTAGTGTCCTACATCCCAATTTTCCCCTTCTCCATTTTCCATGTCCCTGCAAATGATTGGAATATTTGAGTTTTGCAGCAGTCGCACCAGTTACAGCGCACCGAGTGGTGAGGGCAGAGCTGCTTTGAGGAGCCTGGCCTCTGCTTCTCCCAGTTACACCATAAGCATGCCTGCAAAACGCCAGAGGGCACCCATGAGCAAGTCCTCAATGAGTGGAGGTGAAAGGAACTAAACGGTTAAAAATGAAAAATTAAAATAGAGACAGGCCAAAGGAAAGTTAACCCTTTCACTAATCACGTTACTTTAATTTTAGAAAGTTGTATTTCACTAAAATCCAGAGAAAACTTACCTGCGTGTTTCCTTTTTTCTACAGCAAACGGGTTTTGGGGAGTATGATGCTAGCCTTACTGCTACTGAGTGCTGACTGCATGGCGAGCGGAGCAGCTCATTGGCTGTTCGCTCTCACTGACGTCATGAACGTACACGAGGCAGTGTTTTAAACTGCTGGGGTTTGTAACCGGAGCTGTATAAACAATAACTTTTCTCAAATGCTCCATCTTAATCCGTTCATTTTGGACTAGCTCGGGCGCGCCCCCTAGCGTTCTCTGGTGAGGGTCTAAACAGTTCACTGGGAGCGCTGGAGAGTTTGTTATGGTCACGACCTTATGCTGCCACCGTGTGGTTGAAGTGACAGGGGAACAAGGCGAGTTAAAGTCAGAAACTTCGGCTTAATAAACAGGACTGACTGCCTGTCACTCCTGTGAGGACTATATTATACAGGATCGTGCTAAAGTGCGGCTAAAACCGCTGCTCAGCAGCTCCCACTTAAGATCTGTATTAGCTGTAGCTCACCACTGTAGTCAGGAGCGGCGACATGAGCTTATAAAGAGTTTAGACAGTGTTTTTTTATTTACATTACATTACATACATTATTACATTACGTAGTCGTGCTTTCAGCCGTTGGACTGGCTGAGTAAACTAACGCTGCCGCTGTGTGACTTTCTCTGAGTAACTACTAAGCCTGCTGAGAGCCGTCAGGTCCCAGCAGGCTCTGCAGTCAGCAGTGTCTGCAGTATCAGTGAGTAGGCATCACGTTTCAGCGAGTCTGAGTTTCAGTGCACTGACCCCGGCTCTCCACCTCAACGCTGCACAGATCGATCGCCTTCGGTTCACTTGATTTAACCTTTGCCTCATTTCTCATGTAGGCACGAGGAGTGCGACGTGCGTTCATGACGTCATCGTTTCAAACCGCAGCCCACCAGGCGCCGTGGCTTAGTTGGTTAAAGCGCCTGTCTAGTAAACAGGAGATCCTGGGTTCGAATCCCAGCGGTGCCTTTTCGTTACAACGTCGTTATGTAACGAACTTAAAACCAACTATTAGTCACATGTCTACCAACGCCAGGCTAAGACTCAAGGACACTGCTAGCACATGAACACTACACTCATTTCTCTTAAGCCCAATAATGAGTAACTGCAGAATCGCCCAATAAACAGAGCATTGCATTTATTGTTTAATGCAGGAAACAGAAAGTTACAGCAGCACCTTTGCTTAGTTTTA
The DNA here is from genome assembly GCF_015220715.1 of Pygocentrus nattereri. Taxonomy (NCBI): domain Eukaryota; kingdom Metazoa; phylum Chordata; class Actinopteri; order Characiformes; family Serrasalmidae; genus Pygocentrus; species Pygocentrus nattereri. The sequence continues at coordinate 28,328,677 of NC_051212.1, forward strand.
TTTATTTTTTTTAAAAATGCAAATGAGCAACACAAAACCTCTTTAAACCTAGACTGCAGGACAGGACTTGGCGTAAAACTGTGGTAATTCCAGATGATATTTGTAAGTCAACTAGTGACAAATAGTTGTCTAAATCAGCTTATATAAAACACTTAAAAAGTGCTTAGCACCATAAAGCAGGAGAAACTCTGAGGGAAACTGGGGGTGTTTCTGTTAAGAGCACTTGTTGCATAACCTAATCTATATGACTGAGATCAATAACTTGTGAACTTTGCTTGATGCCATATGCCAAAATAAAGCAATCGCCTTGCTCCAGTATTGGCAGTAAGAGAGTCTAGTAAAAGGCCATGTTAATACAATTACATATGTTTAAGTTGTGGTTTGGGCAACTGCTGGCCTTGTAGATTCTGCACCATCCAATCTGTCTCATTGAGGACAGCGTAGTTGTGTGTTTTGTAGTTGAGCATATCTCGGGCACGGAACACCTTGTTGGACTCATACAGGTTGCTCCAGTAGCGAGGAAGGGGCTCAAACCCACCCAACTGGGCTAGATGGTCATTATAAGCCCACTGCTCTGAGTCCAGCTTCAGGATGTGGCGGGTGGCAATCCCGCGAGCTCGACGGGCTGCTATGTCCAACTCGATATCCTTTTCCATTTCCTCACGTGACGGGAGGGGAAATGAACCCTCCAGCACGGACATGATGAACTGAGACTGAGAGGGGACGAAAGAGGAAAGGAGAAGTGAGAAAAGTAGCAAGAAGACAAACACATTGAGAAAGATAAGCAAAAGCCATGATTCTATGTGTACAGTACAATTAACAGAAACAAATGACCATCTTTACACCAATAAGCTGACAGAGTAACAGAAATAGTTTTAAGTTGCTGCTCAGTAAAGACACCTGCATTTCCTCTTCCTCAAAAACGAGAAATATCAGGGAACTACATACATTCGGCCAGACACAGTAAGTTTCGTTGCTAGTTCTACTAAATGCTATGCACCAAACAGTGGTTCCTACAACCTTGTTTAGCTAAAATGAACAATAAAACTGTTTAATTTATGCAGCAACTAATGTACAAAAGAGCATTCTGGTCAGCAATCTGGGATTTATATGGCATAAATTATGTCAGTTGTGAAGCAGTACTTATGTGCACAGGACTTAAAAGCATAATGATAACCATAAATATCACAGAACTAAAAATGAACTTTAAAAAGAAATCATAATAATATAGATACATTTCCCTGAATTTAATAGAAGAACCAAATGCCTATTGGACTCAAAACGCACTTATATGAGAAGCCAAGGCAAGTGCTGCAGACTACGTTACAGACACAGACACTATACTGGCATATAGTATCAAACTCAACTCCATCCCCTGAACTGCCGTCTCAAACCAGTGTTTTTTCTTGCATCTTACCTGCCATATTACGCCACTTATCTGACTGTGACCTCATTGATCCCTTTCTCTGCCACTATACGCCCTTTAACTGCTGCTGCACTCAGCACTTTAACTTTAGACCCATACTTTGCACATTGTATGGTTTACAGGTTTGACTGTGTGTGTGTGTCTCTGAGTGAGTGATGGTAGGAATACATGTTTTATTTAATTTTGTTATATTTGAAATTATTTTATTTTATTTACTACATGTGAATGTCTGTCTGGTACTGTGCACTGTGAGCTCCTGTTACCAAAACCAAATTCCTTATATGTGTATACCTGGCCAATAAAGCTTGATTCTGATTCTGATTGAGATTAGGTTGAAAAACGCAGGAGCGTGGAGCCAAACTATGGCTTCATAGTTTACACATTGTGTGAGCACTCAGTTTCACCATGTGACTCACCTGAACATGGAAGTGAGGGAAGGGGCATATGGCTCTGCAGATGCCCACTATGAAAAGTGATGGGTAGGCAGGTGGTATCAGAAACTTGTAGAGCGGAAAGACCAGGTGATCCTTCACTTGTACCCCCACTTCTTTATTCAGGAAAGGGAAGGTAAAGTTGTAGCCCGTACAGAACAAAAACACTTCTGGCATCGCCTGATTTCCATCCTTAAACTCCAGAGTGCCATCATCCAGCACTCTGGCTACTGGAGGAGCCTGCTCCACACCTGGGGGAAGGGGGCAAGTCAGGGGCTGCTGGCCATGACTCAGGATCACCTGGTTGAAGAACACAGAGTTAACTGACCTGCTTGTGAGCCACCTACAAATGTGTTCTTTCACAGAAACTGTTGCTAGGTTGGACAAGCTTTACAGAACACTGGCAAAAATCCAATTGTGCTTAATGAGAAATTATAGCCCAGAGCTCAGTTTTTGTCAAAATTTAGTGTACATCATTAAATTGAAATGACATTTAGTTTGTACCCATGTGAAAAGGTCAAACAACACCATAGTCCAGTTTGGTAGTGCAGCGATTAAAACTAGAAACTCAATATGCAGCTAATCTACAATCAGATCTAAATTTATGAGGCTGAATGGGATTCTTGTGCAACATTTGTTCAACTTTGAAACAGTTACTAAAGGAAAGAAAATATGAATGAGTGGGGCATGGATAGATAAATTGTGTATTATAATTGTATTTTTTAAATTATGCTCGTTGATGCACTTTTTTCTAGTTTTACTTCTATTCAATTTTCATAAAACATTATGAGAAATGAAAAAACAAGACATGAAACACCATAGGTCGCACATTCATACACGGCTTGGTACAGCACTACAGAACAGATGTACAAGTGAAAACACCTTAGCATTGACACTAGACAGCTCCATAGAGATGTCTAGTCCAGAAAGACCAGCACCCAACAGCACCACTGATTTCCCCTCAAAGGGTTCTGCGCTGCGGTAATCATGGCTGTGCATCAGCATTCCTACACACAATACACATAATAGTGTTGGTCACCAAAACAATATATATTTTTTAAACATACCTTCCCTAAACGTATAAATTTACAAATTTACAACAGACATAACAAATCAAAACGGATTCTTAAGTTTCCGTTTTCAAGTTACATACTTTTGAGAGATTCTCTGCACAGAAAAGGCTAATAAGTGCAGCTCAAACATAAATCAGCTTTGTCTATTTTGGTGTTGTTGTGACATGTTTTCCTCAGATGTTCAAGGAATGCCACATTTTAAGCTCCTGCCTAGGCACATCCAAGTGGGGTTGGAAGATCACTCCATTCTGGGTTAATCATTACATGATCACATTGATCGGAGGCCAATTAATCTGAGATAAGATAAGACCTTATGGCTAGAAGTTCTAATAATGAAGGACTGGATTAGAATTTTAGTTGGCCAATGAGCTGTTTAATGACACTCATAGTTACATCCAGTCCAATCCTACCCCACATCACAAAGGCTGACAGAAAAAATTCAATTAATACTGATAAAGCAAGTTCCAACTGAAAAGATTACTTTTTTTCCTATAAACTCCATATGTCTGTATTACATAACACTTCAGTGTACTGCAGGTACACATACCTTTGAACTTCTCCAATCCAGGTATGGCAGGGATGTAAGGGTCATAGAAATGTCTATCAAAATCATCAAAAAAGCAGAGGCACTTCAGTGTCACTATAGTTTGCTACTGTTGTAGCTATGTCAAATTAGTACTGAGTCAATGTATTGTTGTTGGGCTTGTTCAACCTTAATATCTTTACTTGTTAGAGACAGTTATTAGATACAAACATTAAATCTTGTTGCAGTCAACATATTTGCACCTGCCTAATAACCTGATGGCCAATTTATAAACTACATAAACTAAAAGTACACAAACTAATAGCCATTTTATCAACTACAAGTACTGACAGTAGCCCATCTTTTGCCACCCAACTTATCAGCACCCTCTACCATGTCCAGCAATGAAAAGAGACCACCATACACACATGAAAACAGTAAAAAAATGTAAAAAAGTAAAATCAGTAAAAAAGGTGACCGGTCCAGAAACCAAACCTCTGTAGCGGAGTCTGATAGCATTGTTCCTACAACGAATGTTCAGTCATTTAAATTCTTGTGCACTTTGAGACTAAATTATAGGTGGAAACTGCTGTGGAATTATTTAGTTTGTCGAGTTCAACAACTATGCAAATGCAAGTGATGTCCAAACATTGTATTGATTTCTAGGCATTTTGATTTATTAAACAAAGTTGGTGAAATCTCCTTTTCAGGCTGCACCTCTATTATAAATAAAGGACCTAAAAGCCCAATATAAGCCCTATTCGAGCGGGATTAGTATTACCTGGATGTGTTGTTATTTGAGTGATTGCAGATAAGCTTGGTGAATTTAATCCAGTACGAATCTGCCACATCCATAGTTTGTACAGATCCGCTACATAATAATTCCAGAGTAAATGACCTCCTATAAGCTGCCAGAGTCAGAGTTACTCTTAACACAGTTTACTAGCCTAATGCTAGTCCATATGCCAGTAAATAGCCCATTAGCTTGTGTTGTTACTCATTGGAAGTGTGCCGCTTGTCTCATGATGCTGACATAAATATCCGCACAATGATGTTTCAATCTGGGCTATTTGGGGTAATTTGGGAAAATTACAGAGATACTTTATCCCCTATGAGTCAACCAGACAAATCAAGCACATATTACAATTACCGGACCTCCTCTGGTAACACTAATCCAGCTCAAACAGGGCTATAGTGTTCTATGAGCTCCACCATGCGCATAGTGCTTAGACCACAATAGGTGTCATTTACAATACTGACAGTTGTTTTGCTCTTAACAAATGTTATGGCAGTCCACAAAAATAAGTGTGTTCTATATCAATTTCACATGGAGTGTAAATAATGGAAAATACAGAAACTGTGTATGGAATGTTTTTGTTAACTGGAAAGTCTGACATTCAATTTTGTCCAAATGAAATGGTTGTATTGGTGGCAATAAATTATGCTTAAAAATTTTTACACACCATTGAAGCAACAAGTCAGAAAATTAAACCAACGTCACAAAACATGGCCATGTTTGTTGAATCAAAGCAAAAATTGAAGCAAAATCATCTGGCTCAATTCCTACTTTGCTGTTGGCACAGCTGACAGATTGTCAGATGGCATCAGCAGTGGTGTCCTAACAATCTGTCCTACCCATCACTCGTTCTTTCTGCATGTATGCATATCAATCACAATTGCACAGTAACTTTATATTTCAGACATTTTGTTGTTTTTGATGTTAATTTACTCATATTTAAAGTCTACTGTACAGACTCAGTACAGACTATCAATGCTAATAGCATTTCTTGATAAGGTGATCAAAACATTCTACCTATGGTTTTATGTAAGGAGCTACATATACATATTAACTATGGTAGGACATTTTGACCTGGTTTTGCCACAGCTGACCTCAGCTAGTACTTGTAGGACAGCCTCTGGCCCAGCTCTAAACTAAGAACACATGAAAGAAAGATGACTTGGAAGCGGCTTGCAACAAGCCACAATTTCTAGCCAGGTAAAGTTAAATTATATATCCATCCATCCATTATCTTCCGCTTCTCCGGGGTTCGGGTCGCGGGGGCAGCATCCTAAGCAATGAAGCCCAGACCTCCCTTTCCCCAGCCACTTCCACCAGCTCTCCAAGGGGGATTCCGAGGCGCTCCCAGGCCAGCTGGGCGATATAGTCGCGCCAGCGTGTCCTGGGTCTTCCCCAGGGTCTCCTCCCAGGTGGACTCGCCTGTGACACCTCCCAAGGGAGGCGTCCAGGAGGCATCCTAACCAGATGCCCAAACCACCTCAGCTGGCTCCTCTCGACGTGAAGAAGCAGCGGCTTTACTCCGAGTCCCTCCCGGATGACTGAACTTCTCACCCTATCTCTAAGGGAGAGTCCAGACACCCTGCGGAGGAAACTCATTTCGGCCGCTTGTATTCGCGCTCATGACCATAGGTGAGGGTGGGAACGTAGATCGACCGGTAAATCGAGAGCCTTGCCTTATGGCTCAGCTCTTTCTTTACCACAACAGACCGGTAAAGAGCCCGCATCACTGCTGACCCAGCACCAATCCGCCTGTCAATCTCCCGCTCCCTTGTACCCTCACTCGTGAACAAGACCCCGAGATACTTGAACTCCTCCACTTGAGGCAAGAGCCTATCCCCGACCCAGAGAGGGCTCTCCACCCTTTTCCGCCTGAGAACCATGGTCTCGGATTTAGAGGTACTGATTCTCATCCCAGCCGCTTCACACTCGGCTGCAAACCGATCCAGCGAAAGCTGAAGTTCGCGGCCTGATGTCCCCAATAGGACCACATCATCTGCAAACAGGGTCACCATCTGCATCATCTGCAAACCCTGAGGTCACCAAACCGGACACCCTCCATCCCTTGACTGCGCCTAGAAATTCTATCCATAAAAATTATGAATAGAATCGGTGACAAAGGGCAGCCCTGACGGAGTCCAACTCTCACTGGGAACGAGTCTGACTTACTGCCGGCCATGCGAACCAAACTCCTGCTTTGTTTGTACAGGGCCTGAATGGCTCGTAGCAAAGAGCCATGTACCCCGTACTCCCGAAGCACCTCCCACAGAATACCCCGGGGAACACTGTCGAATGCCTTCTCCAGATCCACAAAGCACATGTGGACTGGTTGGGCAAACTCCCATGAACCCTCCAGAATCCTGGAGAGGGTGAAGAGTTGGTCCAGTGTTCCATGACCAGGGCGGAACCCGCACTGTTCCTCCTGGATCCGAGGTTCGACTATAAGCCGGACTCTCTTCTCCAGTACCCCTGCATAGACCTTGCCAGGGAGGCTGAGGAGTGTGATTCCCCTGTAGTTGGAACACACCCTCCGGTCCCCTTTTTTAAAAAGAGGCACCACCACCCCAGTCTGCCAATCCAGTGGCACCGCCCCCGATGTCCACGCAATGTTGAAAAGGCGTGTCAGCCAAGACAGCCCCACAACATCCAGAGCCTTGAGGAACTCAGGGCGGATCTCATCCACCCCTGGAGCCTTGCCACCAAGGAGCTTCTTAACTACCTTAGCGACTTCGGCCTCAGTAATGGACAAGCCTATTCCCATGTCCCCAGACTCAGCCTCCTCACTGGAGAACGTGTCGGTGGGATTGAGAAGGTCCTCAAAGTATTCCTTCCACATCCCAATGACGTCTTCAGTCGAAGTCAGCAGCACACCATCTCCACTATATACAGTGCTAGTGGCACACTGCTTTCCCCTTCTGAGTCGCCTGACAGTTTGCCAGAATCTTTTCGGAGCCGACTTAAAGTCACTTTCCAAGGCCTCACCAAACTCCTCCCATACACGGGTTTTTGCCTTGGCGACAACTGAAGCCGCAGATCGCTTGGCCTGTCGATACCTGCCAGCTGCCTCTGGTGTCCCACAGGCCAACCATGCCCGGTAGGACTCCTTCTTCAGCTTGACGCCATCTCTCACCTGGGGTGTCCACCACCGGGTTCGAGGATTACCGCCCCGACAGGCACCAACTACCTTACGGCCACAGCTACAGTCAGCCGCTTCAGCAATGGAGGAACAGAACATGGCCCATTCTGAGTCAATGTCCCCCACCTCCCTCGATATCTGGTCAAAGTTCTGACGGAGGTGTGAGTTGAAGATCAATCTGACAGGTTCTTCTGCTAGACGTTCCCAGCAAACCCTCACTATACGTTTGGGCTTGCCTGGTCTGACCGGCATCTTCCCCCACCACCTGATCCAACTCACCACCAGGTGGTGATCAGTTGACAGCTCAGCTCCTCTCTTTACCCGAGTGTCCAAAACACATGGCCACAAGTCCAATGACACGACTACAAAGTCAATCATTGAACTGCGGCCTAGGGTGTCCTGGTGCCATGTGCACTTATGGACATCCTTGTGTTCGAACATGGTGTTCGTGATGGACAAACTGTGGTTTGCGCAGAAGTCCAAAAACTGAACACCACTCGGGTTCAGATCAGAGAGGCCATTCCTCCCAATCACACCCCTCCAGGTCTCACTGTCATTGCCCACGTGAGCGTTGAAGTCCCCCAGTAGGACAATAGAGTCTCCAGGAGGAGCACTTTCAAGCACCCTTCCCAAGGACTCTAAGAAGGCTGGGTACTCTGAACTGCTATTCGGTGCATAAGCACAGACAACAGTCAGGACCCGTTCCCCAACCCGAAGGCGTAGGGAAGCTACCCTCTCGTCCACCGGAGAAAACCCCAACATACAGGCACCGAGTCGAGGGGCTATGAGAAAGCCCACACCTGCCGCCTCTCACCATGGGCAACTCCAGAAAAGAATAAAGTCCAGCCCCTCTCAAGGAGATTGGACCCAGAGCCCAAGCTGTGTGTTGAGGTGAGCCCGACTATATCTAGCCGGTATCTCTCAACCTCGCGCACCAACTCAGGCTCTTTCCCCGCCAGTGAGGTAACGTTCCAAGTTCCAAAAGCCAGTTTCAGCAACCGAGGATCAGAATGCCAAGGCCCACGCCTTCGGACACTGCCCGATCCACAACGCACCGAACCCCTACTACTGCCCCTCCCATACTATTATTATATGAACTAACAAACTGTGTCTTGAATGTTTTCGTTAACTGGAAAGTTTGAGATTCACTTTTGTCCAACTAAAATTCTGCATGTAATGATGGCTAAAAAGCATTACATTGTTATTAAAACTCTCATTAAAACTCCTTATTGGTGGTGTAAGACATTGAGTTACCTGAGCTAGCTAAATAAAAAGATGCTGGAACTCATTTTAACTTTTAGAGTTACTTTTAACTTCTGGGTTTAACCCAAGCTTTTTAGCCAATATTATCTCAAACTCACAAGAAAGAACTGTCATAGCAACGTCATAGCAACCCAACAGTCAGTACATTCTTATTGATATTTATTGTAAGTGTAGAATTAACAGACAGAATTAGCATCTTTTCATATGTGACCTCAGGTATATTATTATTTAATATTATTTGAGTGGTTTACCATTTTCAGTAAAGAAGGGACACTGACTTATGGTAGTGGCATGTTGGTAAAGTCAGTGCAGGTTATGAGGGTATATCAGGTACATAAGCAGTGTTGGTTAAACTTTCTGAACAAAATCAAAAGCTATACTTGATAAATTGTGCATAGAAACAGACAGGCTACATTCAGTAAATGTAAACCTAAAATATGCTCATATATGATAAGTGTATGTGATAAACTGGCAACCCAGAATATTGCATCTCTCTTTTTGAAAAACTAAAAACTGATCAGTTAACCTTTGCTCTACAAGTATACATCTGTTTGCACATCTGACAACTGCCTCCTAAAACAAAGTGCAAGGCTCCTATATAAATTTGTGAGGAAGACGGTGAAATATCTTTTCTCCTATCGTGCGTCTCACGGCATATTCTACCATAATTCCTTCTGAGTATTCTGATACATGGCTCTTATTCAATTTTAAGCTTACACATTTAAAAAAGGCAGTACGTACCCATTACACACCATAACAGCATCAAAGCGCTCCTTGATGGATAAGCTCCGGTCTACGCCATCGCTTGTGGTGACGTCCCAAGCCAAACCTTTCCAACGACTTTCCTCTTTCACTGGGTTCACTGTATCCACCATGGTGCCAAACTGAAAGAGGTTTGCCAGAAGATCCGTGTACATGTTTACACTCATTGTACAAATGCTACATAATATTCACTGTTACGTATTTTAAAAAAATATTCCACACTCCTCCAGCAAGTTTTCAGACTACACTTACAGATTATTTTTCAAAAAGTTGTCAGAATTTTCCACCTCTGTATAAACCCACAGTCTTAGAACAAGCTACAGCAATAATAAGGTGGATGACAGTACAATTACACACCTTGCTTGCAAGACAGGAAGAACTGTTGGACAGATGACGAGCAATTAAATTCATAATTGATCTAATGAAATACATTTACATTTGAAACATTTCCCTCGAACTGTCCTCATTTTGCTTAGAAACACATGCTACAGAGAATGGCTCACATGGATACACAAACTGGCTGTATCTGTGCTGAAGCCGTACCCGTATGTGGTCCCAGAGGCGGAAGTGGTCACAGTACTGTTCAAGGTATTTCCGCACCTCTGTGTGATGGACAAATGAAGGAAGATGCGCCGCAAAGGGGAAGTCAGGGAATGACATCACCTCTTTGGGAATATTGGTTCTGTCATATGAGAAGAATCAAATAAACTCTTTAAAACCCTGTTTCTTTCTTTCAAGACATTAACTACAATGTAAGTCTTTTTGCCACTGTCAACCAGTTTTCATATTATTGGGACGTTCCTCCTTAACATGTAGGGCCTTTTTACGCTATTCATTGCAATATACATCTTCAAAGTTTTTTGTATTGAAAAGAAAGTATCAAAAAAGGATTGTTCAGGAATGTTATTCACGGATATGAAGTATTTAGTAACTACTAAAAAATAATACATATGAATGTCTGGATCCAGCAACAGGACCTTAGTACAAGGAATATAGCAATGTACAAATGTTACTGACTTCAAATGTGTAAATGATTTCCAAAAGAAAAAAAAAATTAAAATAATGCAATTGTGTCTTTCAGCTTACCTACTCTGCATTCATGTGGAACTGAAGTATGTATACATTTGAATGAAGTACAATCAATGGGTCACATTTTTCAATGCACCAGCGTAACAGACACTTTACCTGAGATCTCTGTACATGCTACTGTGGATGGGTAGCCCATTGTCGTAGTGTCCCACCCGGTCCTCGTACACCCAGGTGCCACCTACATATTTGGTGAGCTCGTACACCACTGGAGGGGTGAAAAGGTCCTGTCGTGCAAGGATGTGGCGTGCAGCACACAGGCCCGCCGCTCCAGCCCCGATCACAGCGACCCGCAGCTTGCCAAGACCAGACATCCTCAACCTGCCAATAACATGAGAATAACATAGACGTGCATAGGACTGCAGGAGATCATGAAATATACCCTGGAGCACATAAAAATTTAGATAATGTGAGGTTTGTGTGCTTAAAAATATACTTAAAAAGCGATGCACTACATTCAGAGCTGTACATCTTTTCTACATAAATCACACACGTAACATTCACATCATGTGGTTTTTCAATTTACACATTTTGGGTGTATTTGTGGTGATGTGTGATATTTAATGGGTCATTCTAGCACTAAGGTGGAGAATACTTTGAAGCAATTTAAAGGGGCTCAAAATAGGAATAAACCATAAAATGAATGTCTTTGTATGGATGTCTCAAAGAAAGATAGTCTCTTTCTATATTTCTGATTAATTTGGCTAAATTTTGCTCTTCACCTCTCGCACAAATTGCATGAGTAGCACCACAGATAAGGCATTACGTGATTTTAGAATTGAACTAAATGAACAATATTAATGCACTATTTGTAACGTTCTGTGTACGACGTGGCATTGGATCCAAAGTGGAAGTGGACTGCATTTTAGAAAAGCTCAGATTTTAGTAATTTTCTCATCAGCGTTATATTCAGTGGTGTTACAAATTTAGTGAAGTTGTACAACATAACAGGCTGTTTTTTATTTGAATTAGACATCACGTCCATACACTATTACTCATGAAGATTACTCTTTAAGAAATGATGCACATGCTCGCACTGTAGTAAACTCAATGTGCCACTTGTTTCAGCCGATGAGGGTGGATGAGTGCACGTTTGCAGCTACAGTTATCACTCCTAACTATCTGTAAGTGCAGTTAAGCATTGATAAGGTATCTGTGCACTGCATATCATTCATCCACACTGATTTGACACGCAGCCCACGGGAGCGAACTATAGTGCAGTTTGCTCTCATCGTGTGATCACTGGCTGTTAAGATTCTTAGGAGGCCTTAATCCGTTGCTCATGGAGAAAAGCACTTTCCAGTAATCCAGTCTTTGTACAGACCCTCAGATCTGCACAAACACAGTTCCCAAGTAATACTAGGGATTAAAGAGTCTGTGTTCACATGAACCCGCCTGGTCAGACGTGCAGCCCGATTCGTAGCTGTGCAATAAAAACAGGCCACTGCCAGTTCCAGCCCAGTGTAGCCCGTACTGTACTGTACTGTACTGTACTGTACTTGCTTTGCTCCAACTGGCGAATCGACCTGAGCAGACTTCACGTTGCAGGAACGAAAATAGCAATTAGTGCTAACTTTTAAGCTAATACTTTGAGCTGCTCACGAAAGCCTTTTCTAACATTAACGTGACTTGCCTACTTACTTCAGTGCTGATCAGTGAGCGCCGACAGACACAGTCCAACACGAAGGCGACCCTGAGAGGGAAAAACACTCCGCCGCCCGGCCGTTTATATTTCAGGGTTTGGCCTCCATCCAAAGGGTCTCAATGGCTATAAGGCTAATTAACCCTTTGGTGACCCTCTTTGTGTAATTCCTCAGCAGTTCAGGATGAACTCCAGCGGCAACTCAAATGGTAATCGATTTAATCTATGATCGTTTCTAAACCTGCCCTTATTTCGCTTTTCTGTTGTTCGTCCTATCTGCGTATTAAATGTGAAAGCTGAAAACGAAAGATAAGCAAATTTGTGTCTGCACTCAATGTCGCCAAACAGCGACACCGACAGGTGACGGCGAGAAATTACAACAACTTCGAAAATGAAAATCAGGAAGACAAACCCCTAAATTTGTACAAACGTTAATTGGGTTTTTCGCCCGCGCAGAAATGGAAGAGGTTCGTTCCAAATCGATGCATCATTTTGGATGCAATGGGTTTTTGAGAATAATAACAGCCGACCTATAATGGAAAGCACATTTTATTTCTCTAATAAAGCTGGTGCTCAACAGAAAAACTCTCCATATTTATTTTCAGACGCTTTTCTCTGACTTTTAGCATCTCGCCATTTCGTTTCTCGTCATTCTCCACTTCACGCAGACATCCGGTCCTTGCAGTCTTGTACAAAAAAACGGACTTAAATACAGGTGACGGTTTTGTAGGGACCCTAATCCTTTTTCTTCTGAGCAATACGAGCTGGTGCGGCGCGCTCGCCCGGTGGGCCCCTGGTCCACTGGTGTGAGACGAGCTTTCCTCACTCAGATGTTTACGCGGTTAAAAACAAGGCGCGTCGCTGCGAGCAGGGTTCGAACCTGCGCGGGGAGACCCCATTGGATTTCAAGTCCAACGCCTTAACCACTCGGCCATCGCAGCTGGACGGAAGCCGCTCTCCGACAACAGGGTCTAAAACCGTACGACAGGGTCTGAACTCGACTGGACCGCGCTCAGTGAGACCGTGTGGAGCCGGAGGCGCTCCAGCACGGAGACGCGCGGTGTTGCGCCTTCTGTAAAGCAGAAGAGCCGCGGACGGTAAACACGCAGGGCTTTGAGAAGCGAGCTGCAGACATTCAGTCAGCGCCGAAACAGAGCAAACAGGCTTAACACAGCAACGGACACGCACATTCACCAACAAACACGCTCTTCAGGTGCTGTGTCCACCGCCGAGGTTACACCGGAGCCCGATTCCCACCCCGGGATGTTCGCCACAGGAGGGCGCTGTCGACCACCATCATCGCTGTTGGAGCTCGTGTTAAACAGCCCAATGTAAATTTAATTACAGTGAGAAATCTGAAGTGTTAATTTAACAACAATATGTTACATTTATTACTGTAACTCATCAACTGTGCACATTCAAACGGGTTACTGTTGGCCTGTCCGTACAGCGACTGCATTTTAGGCCTTGAAACTCTTTAAACATGTTCTTTTTCCTTTGGTTCCTGCAGAAATGTTTTCACGCCAGAGGCTGTTAAAACGCTTTTCTCTGAAATGAGCAGCACTTTGCAACCCTGGCACCAACTTTTGGGTGGTGTATTATCACTATTAATAATAGTATATTCATCGTTTTCTAGCAAGAGATGTGTAAACTTCCAGTTTCTCACGAGCAGCGCAGCTTTTCTTCCTTGTGGCTAATGACCGTTATAACCGACACTCCTGTTAGCATGAGCTGCTAAATTTAAGCTACTTTAAGGAAAAACAGGGTTGAAAGGTGAAAGGTGGGTAACAGGGTTGAACACAGAGGTCATATTTCTCATCGCGCTTATATTAATGCACTAAAATAAAAAACATATGGCGGAAGGCAACGCTGAAAATCTGTTTAAACCAAAAGGCTTCATTAAAGTGGTTTCAAGCCATTTTCATGTCATTTTCATTAAAATAGCTGAAGGTTAAAAAAAAAAAAGGGTTGCAAATTTAACCTGGAATTCAGCTCAGGAGTGCTCAGCTTGACAGGTGCACAATTTTTTTCTAACAATATTTTTGGTGACGGAGGTGAATGATCAAGCTCTATCCATGCAGCCATATCCATTTTTTGTGTGTAAACTGAGAAAATAGAGTAAGAATATTTGCCTGTCTGAAGGTTATTCTGCAGGAAACAAGAAGACGTGCAACCTGGGTCTCACAATTAATGGGATGGTCCAGTTTTTTTACCAGGAACAGGTTTGGGTAACAGGGTTGTGCATAAAATGTGGGTAACAGGTTCAAATGTGTGGTTTTTTTTTGTTTTGTTTTTTTTTTTGTTAAATGAATAGGGGAAAATAATCAATTTAACATTGAATTACTTGGATATTAAAAAAACAACTTTAAATTAATATATTTCATAGAGATGTTCATTATCAGTGAGGTGGGACAGCCCAAACTCACCATACATAAGATTAATATAGACATTTTGTGTTTTTGTGATAAATGCAAATTTTACTCATTTTATTTTATGTGAAAGTGCAGATCCCATAAAGAAATACAAAAACAGTCATTTATTGCTTTTAAAAAGGTAACAGGACATAAATTGAGCTCTATATGGGAATTGACTATATGGGTAAGTGATGTTTATTCTTACTGTGGTAAGAGATTTTGGAGTAATATCACCTGTCTGTGCTTGTTTCGGCCATCAGTTGGCCTATTAATAAAAACAAGGTTAAAATATCTGCCTGTGTTGCCAAAAAGTGTTGTTACATATTTGAATACAAATAGGCCTATATGATACCATGTGACAAATCTCTGGTGTGAGGGAAAAATATAAATATTTTAAAAGTTGTGTTTTTTTTAACAGATGTTAAAAATCTCTGTACCCTTCAGAAACTTGATCCAGTTGTAATTCAGATTCAGTTGGGAATCAAGCTACGTGAAAGCAATCTACACTGTCAGAAAAACACATTCTTTCTTCATCAAGGTATGAACAT